>NC_134273.1:79225401-79525401 GCF_031893055.1 Leptodactylus fuscus
TTGATAATACACACGGACAGTGATGTCACAGTACAGGGATAATACACACAGTGATGTCACAGTACAGGGATAATACACACAGTGATGTCACAGTACAGGGATAATACACACAGTGATGTCACAGTACAGAGATAATACACACAGTGATGTCACAGTACAGGATAATACACACAGTGATGTCACAGTACAGGGATAATACACACAGTGATGTCACAGTACAGGATAATACACACAGTGATGTCACAGTACAGGGATAATACACACAGTGATGTCACAGTACAGGGATAATACACACAGTGATGTCACAGTACAGGATAATACACACAGTGATGTCACAGTACAGGATAATACACACAGTGATGTCACAGTACAGGGATAATACACACAGTGATGTCACAGTACAGGGATAATACACACAGTGATGTCACAGTACAGGGATAATACACACAGTGATGTCACAGTACAGGATAATACACACAGTGATGTCACAGTACAGGGATAATACACACAGTGATGTCACAGTACAGGGATAATACACACAGTGATGTCACAGTACAGGATAATACACACAGTGATGTCACAGTACAGGGATAATACACACAGTGATGTCACAGTACAGAGATAATACACACAGTGATGTCACAGTACAGGGATAATACACACAGTGATGTCACAGTACAGGATAATACACACAGTGATGTCACAGTACAGGATAATACACACAGTGATGTCACAGTACAGGATAATACACACAGTGATGTCACAGTACAGGGATAATACACACAGTGATGTCACAGTACAGGGATAATACACACAGTGATGTCACAGTACAGGATAATACACACAGTGATGTCACAGTACAGGATAATACACACAGTGATGTCACAGTACAGGATAATACACACAGTGATGTCACAGTACAGGATAATACACACAGTGATGTCACAGTACAGGATAATACACACAGTGATGTCACAGTACAGGATAATACACACAGTGATGTCACAGTACAGAGATAATACACACAGTGATGTCACAGTACAGGATAATACACACAGTGATGTCACAGTACAGGATAATACACACAGTGATGTCACAGTACAGGGATAATACACACAGTGATGTCACAGTACAGGATAATACACACAGTGATGTCACAGTACAGGATAATACACACAGTGATGTCACAGTACAGGGATAATACACACAGTGATGTCACAGTACAGGGATAATACACACAGTGATGTCACAGTACAGAGATAATACACACAGTGATGTCACAGTACAGGATAATACACACAGTGATGTCACAGTACAGAGATAATACACACAGTGATGTCACAGTACAGAGATAATACACACAGTGATGTCACAGTACAGAGATAATACACACAGTGATGTCACAGTACAGGATAATACACACAGTGATGTCACAGTACAGGATAATACACACAGTGATGTCACAGTACAGGATAATACACACAGTGATGTCACAGTACAGGATAATACACACAGTGATGTCACAGTACAGGATAATACACACAGTGATGTCACAGTACAGGATAATACACACAGTGATGTCACAGTACAGGATAATACACACAGTGATGTCACAGTACAGGGATAATACACACAGTGATGTCACAGTACAGAGATAATACACACAGTGATGTCACAGTACAGAGATAATACACACAGTGATGTCACAGTACAGGGATAATACACACAGTGATGTCACAGTACAGGATAATACACACAGTGATGTCACAGTACAGAGATAATACACACAGTGATGTCACAGTACAGGATAATACACACAGTGATGTCACAGTACATAGATAATACACACAGTGATGTCACAGTACAGGGATAATACACACAGTGATGTCACAGTACAGAGATAATACACACAGTGATGTCACAGTACATAGATAATACACACAGTGATGTCACAGTACAGAGATAATACACACAGTGATGTCACAGTACAGAGATAATACACACAGTGATGTCACAGTACAGAGATAATACACACAGTGATGTCACAGTACAGGATAATACACACAGTGATGTCACAGTACAGAGATAATACACACAGTGATGTCACAGTACAGGATAATACACACAGCGATGTCACAGTACAGAGATAATACACACAGCGATGTCACAGTACAGGATAATACACACAGCGATGTCACAGTACAGAGATAATACACACAGTGATGTCACAGTACAGGATAATACACACAGCGATGTCACAGTACAGGATAATACACACAGTGATGTCACAGTACAGAGATAATACACACAGTGATGTCACAGTACAGGATAATACACACAGTGATGTCACAGTACAGGATAATACACACAGCGATGTCACAGTACAGAGATAATACACACAGCGATGTCACAGTACAGGATAATACACACAGCGATGTCACAGTACAGAGATAATACACACAGTGATGTCACAGTACAGGATAATACACACAGTGATGTCACAGTACAGGGATAATACAGTGATGTCACAGTACAGGATAATACACACAGTGATGTCACAGTAAAGGGATAATACACACAGTGATGTCACAGTACAGGATAATACACACAGTGATGTCACAGTACAGGGATAATACACACAGTGATGTCACAGTACAGAGATAATACACACAGTGATGTCACAGTACAGGGATAATACACAGTGATGTCACAATACAGGGATAATACACACAGTGATGTCACAGTACAGAGATAATACACACAGTGATGTCACAGTACAGAGATAATACACACAGTGATGTCACAGTACAGAGATAATACACACAGTGATGTCACAGTACAGAGATAATACACACAGTGATGTCACAGTACAGGATAATACACACAGTGATGTCACAGTACAGGATAATACACACAGTGATGTCACAGTACAGGATAATACACACAGTGATGTCACAGTACAGGATAATACACACAGTGATGTCACAGTACAGGGATAATACACACAGTGATGTCACAGTACAGGGATAATACACACAGTGATGTCACAGTACAGGGATAATACACACAGTGATGTCACAGTACAGAGATAATACACACAGTGATGTCACAGTACAGAGATAATACACACAGTGATGTCACAGTACAGGGATAATACACACAGTGATGTCACAGTACAGGATAATACACACAGTGATGTCACAGTACAGAGATAATACATACAGTGATGTCACAGTACAGGGATAATACACACAGTGATGTCACAGTACATAGATAATACACACAGTGATGTCACAGTACAGGGATAATACACACAGTGATGTCACAGTACAGAGATAATACACACAGTGATGTCACAGTACATAGATAATACACACAGTGATGTCACAGTACAGAGATAATACACACAGTGATGTCACAGTACAGAGATAATACACACAGTGATGTCACAGTACAGAGATAATACACACAGTGATGTCACAGTACAGGATAATACACACAGTGATGTCACAGTACAGAGATAATACACACAGTGATGTCACAGTACAGGGATAATACACACAGCGATGTCACAGTACAGGATAATACACACAGCGATGTCACAGTACAGGATAATACACACAGTGATGTCACAGTACAGAGATAATACACACAGTGATGTCACAGTACAGAGATAATACACACAGTGATGTCACAGTACAGGATAATACACACAGTGATGTCACAGTACAGAGATAATACACACAGTGATGTCACAGTACAGGATAATACACACAGTGATGTCACAGTACAGAGATAATACACACAGTGATGTCACAGTACAGGATAATACACAGTGATGTCACAGTACAGAGATAATACACACAGTGATGTCACAGTACAGGATAATACACACAGTGATGTCACAGTACAGGATAATACACACAGTGATGTCACAGTACAGGGATAATACACACAGTGATGTCACAGTACAGGGATAATACACACAGTGATGTCACAGTACAGGGATAATACACACAGTGATGTCACAGTACAGGATAATACACACAGTGATGTCACAGTAA
Organism: Leptodactylus fuscus; assembly: GCF_031893055.1. Classification (NCBI taxonomy): domain Eukaryota; kingdom Metazoa; phylum Chordata; class Amphibia; order Anura; family Leptodactylidae; genus Leptodactylus; species Leptodactylus fuscus. The sequence continues at coordinate 79,229,466 of NC_134273.1, forward strand.
AGGGATAATACACACAGTGATGTCACAGTACAGAGATAATACACACAGTGATGTCACAGTACAGGGATAATACACAGTGATGTCACAGTACAGTGATAATACACACAGTGATGTCACAGTACAGGGATAATACACACAGTGATGTCACAGTACAGGGATAATACACACAGTGATGTCACAGTACAGAGATAATACACACAGTGATGTCACAGTACAGAGATAATACACACAGTGATGTCACAGTACAGGATAATACACAGTGATGTCACAGTACAGAGATAATACACACAGTGATGTCACAGTACAGAGATAATACACACAGTGATGTCACAGTACAGGATAATACACACAGTGATGTCACAGTACAGGATAATACACCCAGTGATGTCACAGTACAGGATAATACACACAGTGATGTCACAGTACAGGGATAATACACACAGTGATGTCACAGTAAAGGGATAATACACACAGTGATGTCACAGTACAGAGATAATACACACAGTGATGTCACAGTACAGGGATAATACACAGTGATGTCACAGTACAGGGATAATACACACAGTGATGTCACAGTACAGAGATAATACACACAGTGATGTCACAGTACAGAGATAATACACACAGTGATGTCACAGTACAGAGATAATACACACAGTGATGTCACAGTACAGAGATAATACACACAGTGATGTCACAGTACAGAGATAATACACACAGTGATGTCACAGTACAGGATAATACACACAGTGATGTCACAGTACAGGATAATACACACAGTGATGTCACAGTACAGGATAATACACACAGTGATGTCACAGTACAGGATAATACACAAAGTGATGTCACAGTACAGGATAATACACACAGTGATGTCACAGTACAGGGATAATACACACAGTGATGTCACAGTACAGGGATAATACACACAGTGATGTCACAGTACAGGGATAATACACACAGTGATGTCACAGTACAGAGATAATACACACAGTGATGTCACAGTACAGAGATAATACACACAGTGATGTCACAGTACAGGGATAATACACACAGTGATGTCACAGTACAGGATAATACACACAGTGATGTCACAGTACAGAGATAATACATACAGTGATGTCACAGTACAGGGATAATACACACAGTGATGTCACAGTACAGAGATAATACACACAGTGATGTCACAGTACAGAGATAATACACACAGTGATGTCACAGTACAGGATAATACACACAGTGATGTCACAGTACAGAGATAATACACACAGTGATGTCACAGTACAGGATAATACACACAGCGATGTCACAGTACAGAGATAATACACACAGCGATGTCACAGTACAGGATAATACACACAGATGTCACAGTACAGAGATAATACACACAGTGATGTCACAGTACAGGATAATACACACAGCGATGTCACAGTACAGGATAATACACACAGTGATGTCACAGTACAGAGATAATACACACAGTGATGTCACAGTACAGGATAATACACACAGTGATGTCACAGTACAGGATAATACACACAGCGATGTCACCGTACAGAGATAATACACACAGCGATGTCACAGTACAGGATAATACACACAGCGATGTCACAGTACAGAGATAATACACACAGTGATGTCACAGTACAGGATAATACACACAGTGATGTCACAGTACAGGGATAATACAGTGATGTCACAGTACAGGATAATACACACAGTGATGTCACAGTAAAGGGATAATACACACAGTGATGTCACAGTACAGGATAATACACACAGTGATGTCACAGTACAGGGATAATACACACAGTGATGTCACAGTACAGAGATAATACACACAGTGATGTCACAGTACAGGGATAATACACAGTGATGTCACAGTACAGGGATAATACACACAGTGATGTCACAGTACAGAGATAATACACACAGTGATGTCACAGTACAGAGATAATACACACAGTGATGTCACAGTACAGAGATAATACACACAGTGATGTCACAGTACAGAGATAATACACACAGTGATGTCACAGTACAGGATAATACACACAGTGATGTCACAGTACAGGATAATACACACAGTGATGTCACAGTACAGGATAATACACACAGTGATGTCACAGTACAGGATAATACACACATTGATGTCACAGTACAGGGATAATACACACAGTGATGTCACAGTACAGGGATAATACACACAGTGATGTCACAGTACAGGGATAATACACACAGTGATGTCACAGTACAGAGATAATACACACAGTGATGTCACAGTACAGAGATAATACACACAGTGATGTCACAGTACAGGGATAATACACACAGTGATGTCACAGTACAGGATAATACACACAGTGATGTCACAGTACAGAGATAATACATACAGTGATGTCACAGTACAGGGATAATACACACAGTGATGTCACAGTACATAGATAATACACACAGTGATGTCACAGTACAGGGATAATACACACAGTGATGTCACAGTACAGAGATAATACACACAGTGATGTCACAGTACATAGATAATACACACAGTGATGTCACAGTACAGAGATAATACACACAGTGATGTCACAGTACAGAGATAATACACACAGTGATGTCACAGTACAGAGATAATACACACAGTGATGTCACAGTACAGGATAATACACACAGTGATGTCACAGTACAGAGATAATACACACAGTGATGTCACAGTACAGGGATAATACACACAGCGATGTCACAGTACAGGATAATACACACAGCGATGTCACAGTACAGGATAATACACACAGTGATGTCACAGTACAGAGATAATACACACAGTGATGTCACAGTACAGAGATAATACACACAGTGATGTCACAGTACAGGATAATACACACAGTGATGTCACAGTACAGAGATAATACACACAGTGATGTCACAGTACAGGATAATACACACAGCGATGTCACAGTACAGGATAATACACACAGTGATGTCACAGTACAGAGATAATACACACAGTGATGTCACAGTACAGAGATAATACACACAGTGATGTCACAGTACAGAGATAATACACACAGTGATGTCACAGTACAGGGATAATACACACAGTGATGTCACAGTACAGAGATAATACACACAGTGATGTCACAGTACAGGATAATACACACAGTGATGTCACAGTACAGAGATAATACACACAGTGATGTCACAGTACAGGATAATACACACAGTGATGTCACAGTACAGGGATAATACACACAGTGATGTCACAGTACAGGATAATACACACAGTGATGTCACAGTACAGGGATAATACACACAGTGATGTCACAGTACAGGGATAATACACACAGTGATGTCACAGTACATGGATAATACACACAGTGATGTCACAGTACAGGGATAATACACACAGCGATGTCACAGTACAGGATAATACACACAGCGATGTCACAGTACAGGATAATACACACAGTGATGTCACAGTACAGAGATAATACACACAGTGATGTCACAGTACAGAGATAATACACACAGTGATGTCACAGTACAGAGATAATACACACAGTGATGTCACAGTACAGGGATAATACACACAGTGATGTCACAGTACAGGGATAATACACACAGTGATGTCACAGTACAGGGATAATACACACAGTGATGTCACAGTACAGGGATAATACACACAGTGATGTCACAGTACAGGATAATACACACAGTGATGTCACAGTACAGGGATAATACACACAGTGATGTCACAGTACAGAGATAATACACACAGTGATGTCACAGTACAGGGATAATACACACAGTGATGTCACAGTACAGAGATAATACACACAGTGATGTCACAGTACAGGGATAATACACACAGTGATGTCACAGTACAGGGATAATACACACAGTGATGTCACAGTACAGGATAATACACACAGTGATGTCACAGTACAGGATAATACACACAGTGATGTCACAGTACAGGGATAATACACACAGTGATGTCACAGTACAGGATAATACACATAGTGATGTCACAGTACAGGATAATACACACAGTGATGTCACAGTACAGGGATAATACACACAGTGATGTCACAGTACAGGGATAATACACACAGTGATGTCACAGTACAGGATAATACACACAGTGATGTCACAGTACAGGATAATACACACAGTGATGTCACAGTACAGAGATAATACACACAGTGATGTCACAGTACAGGGATAATACACACAGTGATGTCACAGTACAGGGATAATACACACAGTGATGTCACAGTACAGAGATAATACACATAGTGATGTCACAGTACAGGGATAATACACACAGTGATGTCACAGTACAGGATAATACACATAGTGATGTCACAGTACAGGATAATACACACAGTGATGTCACAGTACAGGATAATACACACAGTGATGTCACAGTACAGGGATAATACACACAGTGATGTCACAGTACAGGGATAATACACACAGTGATGTCACAGTACAGGATAATACACACAGTGATGTCACAGTACAGGATAATACACACAGTGATGTCACAGTACAGGGATAATACACACAGTGATGTCACAGTACAGGATAATACACATAGTGATGTCACAGTACAGGATAATACACACAGTGATGTCACAGTACAGGGATAATACACACAGTGATGTCACAGTTCAGAGATAATACACACAGTGATGTCACAGTACAGGATAATACACACAGTGATGTCACAGTACAGGGATAATACACACAGTGATGTCACAGTAAAGGGATAATACACACAGTGATGTCACAGTACAGAGATAATACACACAGTGATGTCACAGTACAGGGATAATACACAGTGATGTCACAGTACAGGGATAATACACACAGTGATGTCACAGTACAGAGATAATACACACAGTGATGTCACAGTACAGAGATAATACACACAGTGATGTCACAGTACAGAGATAATACACACAGTGATGTCACAGTACAGAGATAATACACACAGTGATGTCACAGTACAGAGATAATACACACAGTGATGTCACAGTACAGGATAATACACACAGTGATGTCACAGTACAGGATAATACACACAGTGATGTCACAGTACAGGATAATACACACAGTGATGTCACAGTACAGGATAATACACACAGTGATGTCACAGTACAGGATAATACACACAGTGATGTCACAGTACAGGGATAATACACACAGTGATGTCACAGTACAGGGATAATACACACAGTGATGTCACAGTACAGGGATAATACACACAGTGATGTCACAGTACAGAGATAATACACACAGTGATGTCACAGTACAGAGATAATACACACAGTGATGTCACAGTACAGGGATAATACACACAGTGATGTCACAGTACAGGATAATACACACAGTGATGTCACAGTACAGAGATAATACATACAGTGATGTCACAGTACAGGGATAATACACACAGTGATGTCACAGTACATAGATAATACACACAGTGATGTCACAGTACAGGGATAATACACACAGTGATGTCACAGTACAGAGATAATACACACAGTGATGTCACAGTACATAGATAATACACACAGTGATGTCACAGTACAGAGATAATACACACAGTGATGTCACAGTACATGGATAATACACACAGTGATGTCACAGTACAGGGATAATACACACAGCGATGTCACAGTACAGGATAATACACACAGCGATGTCACAGTACAGGATAATACACACAGTGATGTCACAGTACAGAGATAATACACACAGTGATGTCACAGTACAGAGATAATACACACAGTGATGTCACAGTACAGAGATAATACACACAGTGATGTCACAGTACAGGGATAATACACACAGTGATGTCACAGTACAGGGATAATACACACAGTGATGTCACAGTACAGAGATAATACACACAGTGATGTCACAGTACAGGGATAATACACACAGTGATGTCACAGTACAGGATAATACACACAGTGATGTCACAGTACAGGGATAATACACACAGTGATGTCACAGTACAGAGATAATACACACAGTGATGTCACAGTACAGGGATAATACACACAGTGATGTCACAGTACAGAGATAATACACACAGTGATGTCACAGTACAGGGATAATACACACAGTGATGTCACAGTACAGGGATAATACACACAGTGATGTCACAGTACAGGATAATACACACAGTGATGTCACAGTACAGGATAATACACACAGTGATGTCACAGTACAGGGATAATACACACAGTGATGTCACAGTACAGGATAATACACATAGTGATGTCACAGTACAGGATAATACACACAGTGATGTCACAGTACAGGGATAATACACACAGTGATGTCACAGTACAGGGATAATACACACAGTGATGTCACAGTACAGGATAATACACACAGTGATGTCACAGTACAGGATAATACACACAGTGATGTCACAGTACAGAGATAATACACACAGTGATGTCACAGTACAGGGATAATACACACAGTGATGTCACAGTACAGGCATAATACACACAGTGATGTCACAGTACAGAGATAATACACATAGTGATGTCACAGTACAGGGATAATACACACAGTGATGTCACAGTACAGGATAATACACATAGTGATGTCACAGTACAGGATAATACACACAGTGATGTCACAGTACAGGATAATACACACAGTGATGTCACAGTACAGGGATAATACACACAGTGATGTCACAGTACAGGGATAATACACACAGTGATGTCACAGTACAGGATAATACACACAGTGATGTCACAGTACAGGATAATACACACAGTGATGTCACAGTACAGGGATAATACACACAGTGATGTCACAGTACAGGATAATACACATAGTGATGTCACAGTACAGGATAATACACACAGTGATGTCACAGTACAGGGATAATACACACAGTGATGTCACAGTACAGAGATAATACACACAGTGATGTCACAGTACAGGATAATACACATAGTGATGTCACAGTACAGGGATAATACACACAGTGATGTCACAGTACAGGATAATACACACAGTGATGTCACAGTACAGGGATAATACACACAGTGATGTCACAGTACAGGATAATACACACAGTGATGTCACAGTACAGAGATAATACACACAGTGATGTCACAGTACAGGGATAATACACACAGTGATGTCACAGTACAGGATAATACACACAGTGATGTCACAGTACAGGGATAATACACACAGTGATGTCACAGTACAGGATAATACACACAGTGATGTCACAGTACAGGGATAATACACACAGTGATGTCACAGTACAGGATAATACACATAGTGATGTCACAGTACAGAGATAATACACGCAGTGATGTCACAGTACAGGATAATACACACAGTGATGTCACAGTACAGGGATAATACACACAGTGATGTCACAGTACAGGGATAATACACACAGTGATGTCACAGTACAGGATAATACACACAGTGATGTCACAGTACAGGATAATACACACAGTGATGTCACAGTACAGGGATAATACACACAGTGATGTCACAGTACAGGATAATACACACAGTGATGTCACAGTACAGAGATAATACACACAGTGATGTCACAGTACAGGGATAATACACACAGTGATGTCACAGTACAGGATAATACACACAGTGATGTCACAGTACAGAGATAATACACACAGTGATGTCACAGTACAGGGATAATACACACAGTGATGTCACAGTACAGAGATAATACACACAGTGATGTCACAGTACAGGATAATACACACAGTGATGTCACAGTACAGGGATAATACACACAGTGATGTCACAGTAAAGGGATAATACACACAGTGATGTCACAGTACAGAGATAATACACACAGTGATGTCACAGTACAGGGATAATACACAGTGATGTCACAGTACAGGGATAATACACACAGTGATGTCACAGTACAGAGATAATACACACAGTGATGTCACAGTACAGAGATAATACACACAGTGATGTCACAGTACAGAGATAATACACACAGTGATGTCACAGTACAGAGATAATACACACAGTGATGTCACAGTACAGAGATAATACACACAGTGATGTCACAGTACAGGATAATACACACAGTGATGTCACAGTACAGGATAATACACACAGTGATGTCACAGTACAGGATAATACACACAGTGATGTCACAGTACAGGATAATACACACAGTGATGTCACAGTACAGGGATAATACACACAGTGATGTCACAGTACAGGGATAATACACACAGTGATGTCACAGTACAGGGATAATACACACAGTGATGTCACAGTACAGAGATAATACACACAGTGATGTCACAGTACAGAGATAATACACACAGTGATGTCACAGTACAGGGATAATACACACAGTGATGTCACAGTACAGGATAATACACACAGTGATGTCACAGTACAGAGATAATACATACAGTGATGTCACAGTACAGGGATAATACACACAGTGATGTCACAGTACATAGATAATACACACAGTGATGTCACAGTACAGGGATAATACACACAGTGATGTCACAGTACAGAGATAATACACACAGTGATGTCACAGTACATAGATAATACACACAGTGATGTCACAGTACAGAGATAATACACACAGTGATGTCACAGTACATGGATAATACACACAGTGATGTCACAGTACAGGGATAATACACACAGCGATGTCACAGTACAGGATAATACACATAGTGATGTCACAGTACAGAGATAATACACACAGTGATGTCACAGTACAGAGATAATACACACAGTGATGTCACAGTACAGGGATAATACACACAGTGATGTCACAGTACAGGGATAATACACACAGCGATGTCACAGTACAGGGATAATACACACAGCGATGTCACAGTACAGGATAATACACACAGTGATGTCACAGTACAGAGATAATACACACAGTGATGTCACAGTACAGAGATAATACACACAGTGATGTCACAGTACAGAGATAATACACACAGTGATGTCACAGTACAGGGATAATACACACAGTGATGTCACAGTACAGGGATAATACACACAGTGATGTCACAGTACAGAGATAATACACACAGTGATGTCACAGTACAGGGATAATACACACAGTGATGTCACAGTACAGGATAATACACACAGTGATGTCACAGTACAGGGATAATACACACAGTGATGTCACAGTACAGAGATAATACACACAGTGATGTCACAGTACAGGGATAATACACACAGTGATGTCACAGTACAGAGATAATACACACAGTGATGTCACAGTACAGGGATAATACACACAGTGATGTCACAGTACAGGGATAATACACACAGTGATGTCACAGTACAGGATAATACACACAGTGATGTCACAGTACAGGATAATACACACAGTGATGTCACAGTACAGGGATAATACACACAGTGATGTCACAGTACAGGATAATACACATAGTGATGTCACAGTACAGGATAATACACACAGTGATGTCACAGTACAGGGATAATACACACAGTGATGTCACAGTACAGGGATAATACACACAGTGATGTCACAGTACAGGATAATACACACAGTGATGTCACAGTACAGGATAATACACACAGTGATGTCACAGTACAGAGATAATACACACAGTGATGTCACAGTACAGGGATAATACACACAGTGATGTCACAGTACAGGCATAATACACACAGTGATGTCACAGTACAGAGATAATACACATAGTGATGTCACAGTACAGGGATAATACACACAGTGATGTCACAGTACAGGATAATACACATAGTGATGTCACAGTACAGGATAATACACACAGTGATGTCACAGTACAGGATAATACACACAGTGATGTCACAGTACAGGGATAATACACACAGTGATGTCACAGTACAGGGATAATACACACAGTGATGTCACAGTACAGGATAATACACACAGTGATGTCACAGTACAGGATAATACACACAGTGATGTCACAGTACAGGGATAATACACACAGTGATGTCACAGTACAGGATAATACACATAGTGATGTCACAGTACAGGATAATACACACAGTGATGTCACAGTACAGGGATAATACACACAGTGATGTCACAGTACAGAGATAATACACACAGTGATGTCACAGTACAGGATAATACACATAGTGATGTCACAGTACAGGGATAATACACACAGTGATGTCACAGTACAGGATAATACACACAGTGATGTCACAGTACAGGGATAATACACACAGTGATGTCACAGTACAGGATAATACACACAGTGATGTCACAGTACAGAGATAATACACACAGTGATGTCACAGTACAGGGATAATACACACAGTGATGTCACAGTACAGGATAATACACACAGTGATGTCACAGTACAGGGATAATACACACAGTGATGTCACAGTACAGGGATAATACCCACAGTGATGTCACAGTACAGGATAATACACACAGTGATGTCACAGTACAGGATAATACACACAGTGATGTCACAGTACAGGGATAATACACACAGTGATGTCACAGTACAGGATAATACACACAGTGATGTCACAGTACAGGGATAATACACACAGTGATGTCACAGTACAGGATAATACACATAGTGATGTCACAGTACAGAGATAATACACGCAGTGATGTCACAGTACAGGGATAATACACACAGTGATGTCACAGTACAGGGATAATACACACAGTGATGTCACAGTACAGGATAATACACATAGTGATGTCACAGTACAGAGATAATACACGCAGTGATGTCACAGTACAGGGATAATACACACAGTGATGTCACAGTACAGGGATAATACATACAATGTCATAGCATAGAGACAGTGATGTTACAGCACAAGGAGGATCTACTTGGCATGTAACACTAGTATTATGCACACAGTGAAGTCACAATATTGATATAATTCACACCATAATATTATTACACTAAGCAGTAAGTGACAGAAAAGGAATAAATCATACAAATACATCACCCATACCTCCCAACTTTTGAAGAACTGAGAGACAAAATGTGCGTCGCGCGTAGCACGCCGCGGCAAATTTAGCTCCACCCACTTTTATGTTGACTCCGCCCATTCTCATTCATTTTCCATGTGCCCCCACACAGTATAATCCTCCTACAGTCACCCATAAATTATATGTCCCCCCTCTATCTCTCCCCCAGTTTCATATACACCCTTCATCTGCCCCCAGTTTCATGTCCCTCCATCTCTGCCCCAAGATTCATGTCTCCAATTTCTGCCCCCAGATTCATGTCCCCTCCATCTCTGCCCCCAGTGTCATGCCATCCTCTCCTTCGTCTGCCCCCAGTTTCATGTTCCACCTCAATGTCTTCACACAAAAACCACTTACACTCACCTTTTCCTCGCTCCTCCGCCGCTCTCTCAGCAGTCTCGCTAACACAGTTGTAAGCACGATGTGACGTCATCACATCGCGCCTACACAGCCACTAGCCGGAGCGACGCGGCAAAGGAAGGAGCTGAGCTTTGACAGCTCCTTGCTGTAGTCACGTATGTATTCAACTCAGATCTGCATCCTCCAGACGCAGATCTGAGTTGAAATCGGGACATACCCCCCTCCAACCACGACCGAGGGACACGTCACCGAAATCGTGAATGTCCCGCGGAAATCGGAACGGTTGGGAGGTATGCATCACCATATACACCATGTAGGCAGTAACATCACAGGACTAAAAGAAAGTCCATAATGATGTCGCAGTGGTCTTACATGACATATATTCTATAGGTACCACGTTATATTTTCCTCTCATCGACCTTCTTTCTACCAGTGTACAATATTCTGTAGAAGCTTCTGGGTCCTAAAGCCATATCTGCGGCCGGGCCCCACCTGCCGTGCGCCATTTATAACAGAGTTGTCTCCTTATATAGCAGTAGGACATCTGTCACCTCTACTTCCCCTCCAGCTACGTCTTGGCTCTGGACACGTCTGATCTTCGGCTTTGTGTCATTTCATCTTTTATCCCGGCCCTGCCAGAGAAATATAACTGCGGAATAAAGTTTCAATAAAAATCCTGGGGACGGCATGACACGGTCTGTGGTTTCTAAGTACATCTTCGGATATTCGGTGGTTTTTATTCTCATCTATGAGTCATACGGGTTTTTTTTCTCCCCAAGGCTCTTTTTTTGCTGTTTTGGGTCTAATGGAGGGGTCTAATCGCTGTCGAGGTTCCAAGTTGCGCCGTCACTGAACACATACCGGTGTCGTGGAATAGAAGCCCAAAGACGTAGTAGAAAGGCCATCGCTCACCTCATTAGGAGCCCAGCGGGGGCGTCATTTAATCCCATTTTTATCACGACGACGCACTCAGCATGGGAGATTCTGTCATATTAATATAATATTGCCAACAGTTTTGCACTTATGCATTTGCAAAGGAGGACTCCGCAAACAAAAGTGACATACATGGTTATTCAGATTGATCAGCATGGATTCCTACCAGAGTGCGGCCGTCCTAAGTAGCTGATGTATTGTGCGAGGAAAAATCTGCCTTTTGCTGCTTACTAAGGCGCAACGTGAAGTCTAAATACCAACATAGAAATCGTTCCGCTGCGTTCCTAGAATAGACATGATCATTTAATGCTTTCCGCTGCTTCATCTATGGCTTTCATGTTAATTATTGAATAAGGAGATATCTATTATTGAAAAGGGTTCACTTACTTTTAGACTGGGGGATTCATTTCGCCAATATTTGCACGTTTCGGAATGGTATTGCAACCCAACCCGGCGCCCTCCATAGACAAGGGTTTCTGGAAGGCAGCCGCCATGTTTTCTATCCTCGTATGCTTGGAAGAATAAGCCTCGGCTTGTAAGAATTTACATCCCATTCCAACAATCTATCACCGCAATATAGGCAAGGACTGAAAAGTAAATTTCACGTACCTGTCTCTCAGATATATTTCTTAATCAAATATACCCAGTGAGATTCATGACATGAAAAAGTCTTTTTGGTGCCAGCAGCGCGAGGATCTCGCCATTTTCTCCTCTACTTTTCGCTGACTCAGCTGTAAGACTAGTTGTCATCCATTCACAATACTAACATAGCTGTGGGATTATCTCTCTACATAATTCACTACCTCTGAGCAAGTTCTGATCAAGCTCCTGTCATGATTTATAGTCTTAAGATAAAACACTAAATGTGCAAGACTAAGAGCTGCAGATACAATCCTGCTTCTGTCAGGGCCTTCTAGCTTCTGTGCAGAGTTACTGCAGTGGGCTTCAGGGTCAGGCTAGGGTTCCTTGGGTTCATCAATGAACACTCATCCAATATATAGATCATAGTAGCAGGAGATTGGCTCTAAGGTCTGCTCCAAATGGGGTTGACTTGTCGTGGACCTTTGGAGCCCATTATTGTATCAGAGCCTGGATCAACTGGAAGAGTCTCCAGTGCTCTGAAGGACCAGACCGATCCTAGTGGAAATCATAGTAATATGAAAATGGATCCTGTTCCAGTGTTGGTAAACACAAGCACCAATACCATTCTAAGAGTGGCAGGAGATTGGCTCTAAGGTCTACTCCTCATGGGGTTGACTTCTCCTGGGCCTTTAGAGCCTATTATTGTATCAGAGACTGGATCAACTGGAAGAGTCTCTAGTACTCTGAAGGACCAGTCCAACCCTAGTAGGTTTCATAGTAAATATCAAAATGGATCCCCTTCCAGTGCTGGTAAACACAACCACCAATACCATTCTAGGAGTGGCAAGAGATTGGCTCTAAGGTCTTCTCCACATAAGGTTGACTTCTCCTGAACCTTTAGAACCCATTATTGCATAAGAACCTGGGTCTACTGGAAGAGTCCATAGTGCTCTGAAGGACCAGCCCAACTCTGGTGGGCTTCTTAGTAAATATCAAAATGGATCTCCTTCCAGTGCTGGTAAACACAACCACCAATACCATTCTAGGAGTGGCAGATTAGCTCTAAGGTCTTCTCCACATGGGGTTGACCACCAATACCATTCTAGGAGTGGCAGGAGATTAGCTCTAAGGTCTTCTCCACATGGGGTTGACCACCAATACCATTCTAGGACTGGAATTATTGTTCTTTTTTATCTCCCATACAACCTAGATGAACATTGGCCGAATCTGCCAATTTGATATTAATCATCTAATGTGTATGGGAGGGTCTGAACTCAACACTTGATTGCCGATGTCAGGTGAAGGGCATGGCCTTGTCTTGCTGAATTAAATATCCAATGGTTTTGCTTCAAGTCACCTAAGCCACCCCTGGAGATATTTTTCACAGTGACCTTCTCTCTCCCTATTAAGAACATATGCAGACTTTGCAGAACCATGGGAAGATTGAGAGGAATAGCTGTCAACCAACAAACATTCTGCTGACTGCTATCTATGAAATATAACGAGACCTTCCTCTGTTTTTTTGCTATTGTTGTTGTTCCAAAAATGAAGGGGGTTCCACTATTTTAGATTGAGAATGTTAAGGGGTTGTCTCATGACTACAGCCCCCTGGTGGGAGTCCTTGGTTAACAAAGGACAGTCTCAATCCATCCATGTGTTGTATGGTTGGGCAGGATGTAATACTACATTTCCGTGTATAGCCTGCCCAAATCTCCTTCCTATATGAGTATCAGCAGTTTACCATGTGCCTTCTAAATGGGGTGGACTTGAGGAAATTTAGCCAGATTGGTTAATGGTTGAAACATGGGAAAGAAGGCTGAGAACCTGGAGATCCATTGCTGGACCTCTTGGTCCTTGTATTTGGTTTGACAAACTACCCATAACAAGTATTGGTCCGCGATATAGTAAGTTGATCAACCAGGGCTATGGAGTCAGAGTCTTGAAGTTCCCATTGGGGCCAGTTATAGGCTGCAACTTTATGGTAACTGGTGGTTACTTTATTCCAATTTCACAATTTTTTTTAACCAAAGCCCAATTTGCACCAAAATTTGCAACATTTTCATGTCTTGTACACAACATAATAAATCTACCCATGGTATCCCGCAGTACAAGTGAGTGGGGATGGGTGTGGGACCTGAGAGACCCAAACCTCTGACTCCCTGACCGCAGTCCTCATCGAGGACCACACGAAGAAGAGGCTGATGATAACCCGTAGTAATTAGTCAGCCCCTGCTATCATTCCCCCGACTCCTTCCGAGCCACTATCTCACTAGCTTGCCATTTGCACATTTCTGTCAGAGAAACCTTTTCATCTCTATAATGCATGAACGCCTTTTAATAGAGATTTTAACTCCACAGTTTTACACAAATTGCAAAACTGCTGGAATCATATTTATTTTAGGAGACGACTAGTTTATAATTTATAAATACTCCATGTTGTGCGGAACCGTTGAATCAATGATTGATAGCCGCGCACAATTCCCGGCTCTATTATAGATTTCAAGGTACACATTGTGACACTGTGACAATCATTGTGGAATACCTATCATTGTGTAAGATGGGAATTAAAGACATGGAAATAAGCTGCTTTACTTAAAGCAAAACAGTTCTTAAAGAAGAAACTTTAGACTTACAGGTCTTTTAGAAACTTGTAACTTGTACCTAAGAGATAAGCGAACTTACCCAATAAAGTAGCCCTGATTTTCTCGATTTATTAGAGGGTATGAAGAAGTGTCAGAGGGTTAATCCAGGGAAGGGGCGGTGTCACACATACTGCCCCACCCATGCTTATATAAGAGGACATCCCCTGAGGGTTCTTCTCCTTCCCCCGGGGATCCTTTGATCATTTGCACTGCCCTCTCTACAATTTGTATATTATTTTTCTTATAAAAACTATAAAATATACAGAAACTGGTGGAGATGAGTAAACATGCAGTGGGCCATCGGGTGTTACATGGGTATTGGATGCCAATGGCAGGATTGTATGTTAGTAAATGCTGTATGCGGCCAATCTGATCTGTGGATTGTGGAGCATATTGTATCCAGCTCCTTGAAAACAGCTCCAAAGCCCCGAAGTCAATATAACATGGTAGACTCGGTTGATATCCAAGTGCCGTTCGATAAAATCAGAACCATCTTGGTCTGGACACTCGGATGTCTGCATGTGACCTAACACTTGCTTCCATGTGTCTCCCTTTATGCTGCTGGGTATAGAGCTCTGGACAGAATCAGTCTCCTTCCCCACCTGACAGCTGACAGTATAATCCCTTCTTACTTTCCAGAACATCTTCATAATTCTAACAAGTTGAGATGAAAAATTCATCTAAGCTATACTGCCCCCTACTGTACAATCTCTGCTTCTTCTTAGACAGGTAGGGCAGAAAGATATTTCTATTGGTTGCCCTGTTAAGAAGGGAAGAGCAGCGGTTGTGGAGAGAATAACTGAGCATGTGCGTCCACCATTTTTATAAGTAAATATTCTTTGTGATGCCTTGATGGTGGTAGAAGAAACATAATAATAATAATAATAATAATAATAATAATAATAATAATAATAATAATAATAATAAATATTATTATTATTTGTTATTATTAATATTATTATTTATTATTATTAAAGGGATTCTACCATTTAAACCCTTTTTTTGTCATTGATACGTTGAAATATCCTTAAGAAAGGCTGTTCATTTCCTACCTTTATAAATCATCTCCGGCCCGCCGTTCTGTATAAAATATGTTTTTTCTCGGTATGCAAATGAGTTCTCTTACAGCACTGGGGGCGGGCTTCAGCACTCAAACAGCACTGGGGGCGTCCCCAATGCTGCCAGAGAACAACTGCGCATGCCCACTGGCCGTCAGAAAATGGGCACTTCCAATACTGTGTAAGCGGCCATTTTTCTTGCGGCCAGTGGACATGCGCATTCAGGCCCTCGGCCCGAGACCTAAAAGTTAGAAGTCACCACCAGGAGAATACAAATAAAGAGGACATTCCTGAAGAAGATGGAGGCGGCGCTGGAGAGTTCTCTGGAAGCATTGGGGACGGCACCAGTGCTGTTTGAGCGCTGAGGCCCGCCCCCAGTGCTGCGAGAGAACTCATTTACATACCGAGAAAAAATTGATTTTTCACCGGAGACAACTTATAAAGGTAGGAGACGAATAGCCTTTCTTAAGGCTATTCCGATGTGTGAATGACAAAAAAAGGGTTTAATTGATAGAATCCCTTTAATACTTATTTATTATTATTATTATAAAGTAATAAGATAAACAAAGTTGGTTGGAAAGAACTTTTCTTGAGAACTTTATTACATCTGAGGTCAATTGAACAGTTTGCAAAAATTGATAAAATTGACGTTGTCTATTTCCGAGCAGCAGGACACATCTGGGTAGCCTTCAGTGGAGTCCTGTTCCTTGAAGTCTTCTTCCCGTTTTCCTGCATATTATTATTTTTATGGTTTTTGTACACAATGCTTCGCTTCTGCAATAATCAATGTCACAGCGAGGGGGAGATGAAGGCTGGAGATAAAAGTCGGAGTGAACATGAGGGACCTCTGGTCTTATGGCGATGACACCTTGATGATATCCTTCCTTAATTCTCTGCCATCTCCGGTGATGCCTCTATGAATTAGGATATTTTCTGGGCGCCACAAGCCTGTTTCTCTCCTCTAGATATCATTTTTCTTTGATTTATCTTTGATATGTTTTATATTCATATGAATGAGGCTCTGTACAAATTTCTCTTGAGATCAATTTGCAAGCCTTTTTATGGTAAAAAGACCAGTTCCCTAGTGTGCCTGCTTATTTGATATGGAAATTCATACGCTTGCCCTATATCCAACCACATCCTACTCAATGAGATTTTTTGTAGATTTTTACAATAAGTAGACATGTCCTCAAAGTGATGTGAAGGTATCATTGGCGCGTATGACATCTTTATGTATGATCTACTGTTGGTTCCTTCCATATATACCAGGTGGAATTGGATGTTGTAGTGATAAGAGTTACCCTATGCATACATTTACTTCCATTTACTTGGCAGATGGCCTTTCCATCCATCCAGCTGGCCTACCAATGGACTCTGGAATTGAGACACACTCTATATTATAACATAATTTTTGGGACATTTTATCCCCTCTCCAAGGCCCACCCAGGGCCGACCACAAATTGCCCACTTTGGGAGTTGGTTGAACCCAAATACTAACTGTGGTTGACCTCGCTCCTTCCGGACCATTTCCCGATAGTATTGGCAACTAAGCATATACAGTATTGTGTCACGTTATGGACCTAAAAACGATGCCTAAAAAACTACAACTTATCCTGCAAAAAATAAGGTTATAAATCAAATTGGAGACATAAAAAAGCTATGACCGACAGAATGTGGGGAGACACAGACAAGAAAATGATATGGCCCTCAAAGTGATTTTCTAGCAGTTATATATTGATGACCTATCATTAGGATCGTTAGTAGGGTCTTTAATATCTGATTGGTGGGGGTACGATAACCAGGACGCCCACAGAGCAGCTTCTTCGCTGGTCATGTAACATCAGGTTCGTTGGTCGCATGGTCTGTTTGCAGCTCAGTTCCATTCCAGTGTACAGGGCTGGGCTGCAATACCAAGTATAGCCGCTATACAGTGCATGGCGCCAGTGGCGTAACTAGAAATAGCAGGGCACCGTGGCAAACTTTTGACATGGCCCCCTTTTACCACCCAAAGACCCCAACTGACCCCCCCCCCCTGCATTTGTGGCCCCTGCGCACAGTATTATGCTCCATACTGGCCCCTGCACATAGTATTATTTCCCATAGTGGCCCCTGCACATAGTATTATGTCCCATAGTGGCCCCTGCAAATAGTTTTATTTCCCTTAGTGGCCCTTGCACATAGTATTATTTTTGATAGCGGCCCCTGCACACAGTATGATGCTTCATAGTGGCCCCTGTACGCAGCATTAAGCCCCATAGTGGCCCCTGCACACAGTAATATGCCCATTAGTGGCCCCTGCACACAGTATTATTTCCCATAGTTGCCCTTATACATAGTATTATTTATGATAGTGGCCCCCGTACACAGTATTATGCCCCATTGTGGCCACCCATAAACAATTATCATACTCTAGGGTCTTTACAGGGGGTGAGTTAGTTAGGAAGAGTTAGGCAGGCTAGCTAGGGAAGCAGGGAGGGGGTGTGAGTGAGACAGAGAGGGGGAAGGAATCAGCTCTGAGTGAAGCGCAAGGCATCATGGTAGTTGTAGGAAAACAGAACAGGAAGATACCCATGTAAACAAATGCACAAGATGCCAGGAGCTCACAGAGGAAGCCAGAAAATCACCCAAACACTGTTAAGATATTTGGCTGCACTTATGAACCTATTAATAGCACTAACAGATCTTTTTGAAAAATATTAAAACCCCTTTAAGGTATACCTCAATCTCAGTGTAACTAGATGTGGCAGATATTTTTGGTGCCATAGCCCTTACCCAACTGCTGTAATGAAACAGCTGGTAGGTAGGGGTCTCAGGTGTCACACCCCCACTGATCAGTCAATAGTAGATACAATCCCAGAAACCCCAAAAAGGTCAAAATTGACCGACCTTCCGGTTCTCTCCACGTCATAAGTTGTCTGTTACAAAAATGTGCAAAAAATGCTCCAATCGCTTTCCAAAATGTGAATTTGTTTCTCTGCTTATCTCGGACCCAGCGATTAGAATCCATCATATCTGGAGAGGAGGAAATTCTTAAATGGTTCTATTCTCCTTAAAATCTCCAAAATTACTAATTTGGGTAAAACTGGAGAAAGAAACCCCGCAGTTTTCTAGAGGTAATGTAAGTAAATTTGGATTTTCATTGCGTACTCAACCCGAACTGAACTAATCAGAAGAATATGAAATCATCCTTCAGAGGTAATTGCAGTGTCTTGTAGCAAAATGAATAAAGAGCCGAGGGATTACTGTTTCTAATTAAACTCCCTAAATTGAAAGATTGTGGCCTCAAAGTCTAGAGTGTTGTTTTCTTAATTAATGTAAAAAATGGCCACAAGTTTCAACAAAATTCAGGTAACATCAGCGAAAAGCGAAATAAAAATCGCCAAACAAAAGTTCTGTTGGAACGAAGGAATTTTACAAAGTAGGAATTCTTAGAATTCTAAGCCTTGGTTTTAGGGAAACATTCTAAAAATGGGTCACTTTAGGGGAAATTTGAAATTGAGTTCTGATTGGTTGACATGGACCTCCATGGCCATTTTTGAGAACTGACTCCTATGTTTGCAATTAAAGGGATTTTTCGGCTGAGACCCCATATTACAGAAACGCAGCTTTTTTTGTTGCAGATTTTTGTTGTGTTTTTTTTAACCAAAGCCAAGAATGGCCACGAAAGGAATGGCAGTAGGTTTGAGCAAAATGGATCGGAAAAGATTGGATTCCAATCGAGCAAATTTGACGATCGCAACCGGAATTCTGATCCCGATCTTTTTAGTCGGTATCGAGGTCTCACGTTAGTTCCCACAATGCTTGGCTACTAACCAAGCATTGTGGGAAAAGCTAACATTAGGGTTGAGCAATCAGGATCGGGAGAGATTGGATCCCGATCGGCGATCGAGCAAATTTCGCGATCGGGATTGGCTGGAAAATCGGATTTTAAAAACGATCCTGAAATCTCAAGATCGGCTCAACCCTAAATGGCAGATATATAGTAAGTTCTTATACTCCTGCCTTCTGCTCAATCCACTCCTGGTTTTAGCTCCAAAAAACTATACAAAATCTGCAACAACAAAAAAAACTGTGTTTCCGCAACGTGAGGCTTTAGCCTAAAGGAGGTATTCTTTTTGTAGGATTGATGTGTTATCATTAAGATACCCAGGACTGTGAAAGATCAACTGTTCCAAGGCTCCCAGTAATGTACCCAAGCCAGGAACCGCACTGCTCCCTAAATTATAGCGGTGGGTTTAGGTAGTGCAGGGCTGCCCCATTGAATTCCATGGGACACTACCGGTTGCTGCACTGCCCTGGTACAGCTGATCTGTGGGGTCCTGAGTGTTGCACCTCTGCAGATCTAATATTGTTGGCCTATGCTAAGCAAAGGGCATGAGTATTTCAAACTGGACATCCCCTTTAAAAGTGATGACCTATGAGGTTAAATCATAAATATTAGATGGTTGGGGGTCCGATCCCATCAACCCCACCAAGAAGGGGCCATGGCGGTTCATAACAGGCACAGATACTTACATATACTAGGCAGTTTCTGGGAAGTACAGCCCATTGGTGAGGCTACATTCCTTTCTAGAAAGACCCTAACTATTTTGGGGGATGAGGCATGTCCCCTTTTTGTGATGTCACCATAAAAATGTGCCAGCCATGTCCCTTTTTGTAATGTGACCAGCACATAACATGCCCAGGTCACACAGAGAATAATAAAAAGCTTACCAGGCCTGGGAGATTTGTCAGTTCTTCTAGAAGGCCAGGAGGTCTCCATCTATTTTGGTAGCCTCCTGGACCATTGAGTTGTTAGAAATTTCCACCGATTTGAGTAAAAAAACTAGCCTCGGTTCACCTTTTTCTAGGATGCTTCACAAATTTTTGTTCCTGGAGGCTTCACAGATTAATGTTCCTGTCAAACTGATCGAAAACCACAAAGGAGTTTACTCCAATGTACATTAATGGAGAGGAAACTTTCACGTATCATTGGGCTCTGGGCAAACAGAGCCTAAGACTCATCCCTAAAAAGTTATTGGCGCCAATGTGGCCTTCACCTTTGGAGCCCATCATTGTCATATTGTTATCAACCTAAGAACTCACTGGAACTCTTCTGTGCCAATATGACCATATGGCTCCATACTTCTGAATATTAGTCACCATTAGAGATGGAGAACCTTTCAAGAGTCACATAGCTTCAGGTTGGGGTGGAGTCAAACATGTTGGGTAGAACCACACCTTAAATTGTCTTTAAACCTAATGTAGAACACTCTTACGGCTCCTGAGGTTGAGGCCCAGTGGAGGAGTAAAGAATAAAAAAAGATTTATACTCATCTTCTGCTACCTCTTTTGGGCCTCCTCGGTGTCCAACGCTCCTTCTGTGTTTCCTTGATGACGTCATGTGTCCGGGGTCACTGCTGAGACCTGTAATTGGGCCTCCCTGGTGACACGAGTACGCCGAGTTACATGACATCGTGATGCTTGGCACGCCCATGCGACCACTGGTGACCCAATGACAAGACTTTGCGTTGACCAAGACTGGTGACAAGACTGGTTGTCACAAGACTGGTGACCAATGACAAGACTTTGCGTTAACCCCAGTCCCATGATATCACAAGAGAGTTCCAGACGCTAGAGAAGTCAATGAGGGACCGCTGGATGATGCGAGACACCATATATAATGCAACGGCAATGTTTATTCGCCCAAATCGAATCGCCATTTGATGGGTTTCCTTCAAATCTAAACAATTTGGAATATTCGGGTTGAATCCCGTTTGTGGCAAAGCGGTTTGCCCATCTCTAGCCATCATAAGATTCGAGCTAGTAACACAACATCCATCAGTCTTACCATTGCTGTCGAAGCAAAAAAAAAAAAAATTGTTGAATATCCAAAAAGAGAACTTAAAGGGACTTCACCTCTTGTGCTGGAACAAAAAAATTGAATTCATTTTTTTCTTCACGTGATTTTTCTCTGTTTTTGCTTTTATTCTTCTATGAGAATTTCTGTAAATACCGGATGTTTCCAATGACTACGGAACGTTGACATCATTATCAGACTCGTTCCGGGCCCTCATTTTTCACCTTGCGTTGGTGTCACATTTTCCCCAGGAATGATGGGTTAGAATATAGAATGAACTTATACATTAAATGGCACAGTCATTAGCGCCGGGTAAAATCAAATGAGATTCCTGCTCAACCAAAACTATTCAATGCTTCAATTATTCCGTTGTGTTTCTTTGATCTTTTTTACAATTCTACAATTCTTTGTAGAGTGAAATTTGCATAATAGTGTAATAAACTAGACAGATGAAGTATGTGGAGATAACAGGGGAAATATTAATAAAAGCACATGTTCAACATCATAAAAAACAAAATGTCGTATCGTTTGCCTCGTGTACGGTGCAGGGACGAGGAGGAACCAACCGAAGAAGAAGAATTTACTTACATTAAGTCTAGTAGGGGGGCGGGTAAGGGATGGGCTCCAGGCGCTGAGCACTATAGTGGATGAGGGGGCCAACAAATCAGGGCGCCAGGGGTGCAATTAAAGGCTCATGGGCTTTGTTGCAAAGGTTCAGCTTGCCCACCACCTTGTGCAACTACTCATGACCATCAGTTGTGGCCCATTCCTGGGTCTGGGCTCAGACTGACTTGAAGACTTGTTGTTTGGGGTAACTTGAAGCTTCTGGGTCCCAATACAAAATATGTGATGGGGTCCAACAAACCTTGTGTCATTTAAATATATCTCTTGTGGCAGAGGGACCTTTGGGTCCAGGGACAAGTAGCGACACCACCATCCCCTGTCGTTGCCCCCAGCTAATGATTGTACCCTTTCTGTGTGTATCATAAATCTTCTTCCCCTGTCACACTCCAGTGCACCAGAGGGCAGGGGAAATGCATTTATGATGAACAGAAATCAGCTCAAAGAAGCCTAACCAGCCCAAGTGTGTGATGGGTGACCTATGCGCCCCCTGACTTCTGTACTCCACAACTGAGACCCTCCATAGCTACACCATTGAGTTAGGATATTTAGACAGTGCACAATTGTCTCCGAGTCCATGTCCTCCGCAGAAATAGTCCATGTTCTGATTTTTTTTTCTACATGAACCATATGACCACGTGAACCATGGCATGCACTGTTATGGGTCTGTGTGCTGTTGGCATGAAGTCCATTGTGTGTATAAGACCTTAAAGGTGATTAGGTATTATGGGTTATTCAAATTGATGACTTCATTGAGGTCATTAGTTGAAGATCCGGGGGGGGTTATAGTAACACCCGGGACCCCATGGATCAGCCATTTGAAGCTGTTTGAAGAGCTCTGCATCCTCATCACTATTTACCAAGCACAGCGCCACATAGTGTATAGTGGCTGCACTTGGTATTGCAGCACAGTCTCATTCACTTAAAGGGGTTGTCCCATAGCAAGGATCCTATCTATATTGCTAGTGTATGTGGATTTAAGACTTTTTCTAAATACATTGCTTTATCAAAACTGCTTTGTTAGGCCGCTATCTTAATTTATTCACTTCATTGTTTACATGCCTTTCTATGACCACGGGCTTATCTGCTCAGTCCTTCAGTGACGTAGCTGCCTGCTCTCAGGGGGGGGAGGAGGGGCTGAGTGCTCGGCAGCAGCTCTGAGCTGTGTATGTCTCTGCCACAGACAACGGAGCTCCTCAGCTAGGGGCGGGGGGAGGTGAAAGCTCTGAGATTTCTGAGCTCTTATCTTCTGCTCTTCCACTTATCAGTCGGTTTAATTGAATTTGGCTGATAAGGGGTGAGATATGGAGTCCGGTACCTCTGTATGTATTACAAACTGACTCAAATCCAGCTAAGCTACATCAGTTTCCACATCAGCTTTATACTGTGGTAATGCATTTACAACCAATCCCTCATTGCTGACTGCAAACTTAGCAGATAGCAGAGTAAGTGAAACCCCACCCACCAATGTGCCGAGAAAACCAGGAAGTGAACAGAGCACAGAGCCTGCAGGTTGGTGAACAAGGGTTATGGGAATACCCCTTTAAATAGGACTGGGATACAAACGGGCTACGCAAATGATGAATATGACATCACACGACCTGTGAAGTGTCGGTAGCTCTTTGATCAATCGATCTGGGAAGGTTCTTAGTGTTTGACCCTCACTCATCCAATATTGATGGCCATTCCTAAGGAGAGGTCATCCATATTCAGTCTTGGAGAGCTCCTTGAAATCCCTTCGAGGATTCCATAAATGCTAATCCAGTTCCTTGAATTTACATCCTTCTTAAGATCTCGGCAGCGCTTGTAGTACATACGTGTTTATCACGCTGACAAGCGGCCCTGCCACAATGTTTAGAGTCATAAGTGTCACCAGAAAATGAAACGTTTTTTTTTTGTTTTTTTTTCTCGCCGCGTCGGCTTTAATGCTAATCCTAACTCTTCTAGAACCCGGCGACATTTTGGAAGCGGAGAATAAACATTCTTTATTACGTCTCAGTCAGACGTCAAACAGCAGAAAGGGCGATAGAGAGGAAAAAAAACACACAAAATTGCAATTTTTTTGCATTCGTAACATGGATTGCATAGGGAGCCGCGGTGCGCCATTATAAATTTCATTGCGGGGGCACAATTCAAGTACAACCCAGCACACGACATGATGCGGCGTACATAGCGGTATTAATAAACACTTCTAATTGAACCATTTTTCAAGGCTACAATATTGTTCAATTAAATTAAACAATTCCCCGCGTTGCGTTTCTCCCTTACTGTTAGAATTATGTGCGTTGCCAATCTGTGTTAAGTTTTATGCCGTTATATTATATTACCCTATGATCACGGCAATAACGCATTTCATTCCACAGGAAAAATACACAATGTCGCCACTTTCATGACCAGTCTGTTAACCACAGTCGTTCGCGGCTTGAAAAGTATCTCGTTTCGAAGCCGAGCGCCTGAAATTTTCGCCGTGTTTGAGGAGTAAACGACTTTTATATGTCATCATTTGTCACATGGTTTATGATGTTTGGAAGTGTCATTTGGAACATTTCGGGAATTTTATGCTCCGATGTAATGAGAAGAAAAATTACTTATTTTCGCAAATAAATCGAGTCGTTTTGCATAGAGGAGAATGGGAAAGCTGATATTTTTATATTAATGATGTCGGCGCAGTTTTCGGTGATGAATGGTTTCTGCATGACGGTAACCTCGGAGAGAGAGGGTTGTGGAGCCCCCTACTGATGGGATTTACGGTATTAGTAGAAAATGTCGATAGGGGATGTTAACTGTAGAGTGACATTCAGGTCCTGTTTAGAGTTGATCTGAATTTTGTTCGAAACATAGTTTCGAATACCTCGCTCCCATAGGAATGAATGGGAGCGGGTGAACAGCAAGGGGTTAAGCGTTGGCAGCCGGCGCCAGCCGCGCGCCGGCTGCTCCCATTCATTCCTATGGAGCGAGGTATTTGAAACTGCAGTTTCGAATACTATTCGCTCATCTCTAGTCCTGTTGATATAACCTCTATGACGCCGAAAATATTGCATTACGGATTTTTGCATCCGGGCCTAGGACCTTTAAGTTACAGGGTGAGCATAAATTTCTATAAAGTTCTAAATCTTGAAAATAACAAATGTTGTAATATATAGAGATGAGCGATTAGTGTTCAATTGAGTAGGTGTTCGATCAAATACTACAGTATTCGAAATACTCGCACTCGATCGAACACTACTAGCTGTTCGAAGTTTAAGGTTCGATGCAGAACCAGCGTTGATTGGCAGAATGCTATACATTCTGTCAATCAACGCTGGTTCTTCTCTGACCTTTAGAAGTCTTCTCCGCGCTGCGTCCCCGCGTCTTCTTCCGGGTGGAATTCACTCTGCCTAGGCATCCGGACTAGGCAGAGCCGACTGCGCATGCGCGGGTATACACGGGCATACACGCTCATGCGCAGTCGGCTCTGCCTAGGCCGGATGCCTAGGCAGAGTGAATTCCACCCGGAAGAAGACGCGGGGACACTGTGTCGGGAGAAGACTTCAAGCAGAATCCAGCCCGACCGTCACTCGTGGACTTGGTAAGTATGATTTTATCGAATGTTGCCTACCCCTGAAACGAGCATTTCCCCCCATAGACTATAATGGGGTTCCAAATCCGTTCGAACAGTCGAACAGTGTGCGGCTGTTCGAATCGGATTTCGAACCTCGGACATTTTAGTGTTCGCTCATCTCTAGTAATATACATTCTTCAATAAAAGTGCCAATTTCTTCACTTAGGCTCTGTTCCCAGGAAGTAACGCGCCGCGCATTCAGACATGTATACAAGTGTCAGAGTGTGAGCGCTCAAAACAGATCCCATTCACTTCAATGGGTGCCGGCTCATGCGCGCTACACATTGAAATCAATGGGTTAAAAAACCTCCCATTGATTTCAATGTGTAGCGCCCATAAGCCGGCACACATTGAAGTGAATGGGATCTGTTTTGAGAGCTCACACTCTGACACGTGTATACGTGTCTGAATGCGCGGCGCGTTACTCCATGGGAATAGAGCCTTATTTGCCATACAATAGAAGTCTATGGAGAGGGGAGGGTGGATTTTCCTTTTTTTTTTACTCTCTGCCTTCCAAACCCTATCACTTTTCCATTTACAGAGCCGTATGAGGGATGAATGTTTGCAGGATAAATTGTATTTCATAATGGTACCATTTAAAATTCTGTTTGACATACTGGGAAGCTGGGAAAAAATTCAGAATGGGGTGGAATAGGAGAAAAACTGCGTTTGTGCGATTTTCTTATGGGCTTTGTTTTTGGGGCATTCACTGTGAAGGCGAAATACTATGTCATCTGTGTTCTATGGGTTGGTATGATCATGGGAGTACCAAATTTGTATAGTTTTGTTATGTCTTAACCCCATAAAAAATCAAAAATTTGCAAAAATTTTTAATTTAAATTGAAAATTAAATTTCTTGGAGTCACCCTGTCCTGACACCCGTAACTTTTGTTATATTTCTGTGTTTGGGGATGCCTATGGCAGCTTTTTCTTACGGAGCCAAATGTACTTACCATTTTGGGGAATTTTAGTTTTTTTTTTTTTTGTTTTTTTAATTTTTAATTTTAATTTTTTTTATTTTTGGCCAAGTAGTCTCATGGCCATAGGTAGTAATAGTCTTGCGCTGACTGATTGAGGTCTATAATAGAGTTTTCTAGACATGCTGTGTGCAGAGAGAGGGAGGAGATAAGCTGTGACATCACTTATTGTCAGTAGTGATGCAATGATGGGTCAGTGGTGTTATCAATACCATAATCTTCAATTATATGTGATGTAAATGAGGTGACTGCTGCAAAGAAAAGCTTTACAGAATTGGTAAGTGTTAGTCTATTATTAGGCTCAGTGGTCAGAGTGAAAATTTCATACTCCTGTCTTAATAAAGGCCCTGACAGGAGCAGAGTATGGCTGATTCATGAAGGGATTCTGCACCAGAATGGAGACGTAGGCTAGTTAGGAACTGGCATAGATTTCCTTTATAACTAGTGTGAGTTATAAAAAATATATCCGCCTAACCTCATACAATGTGGCCAGCGAGGTGCAGAGTGGGGGTTCTGGCGCACAAGTAAGGACCATGCAACAAATGTACAACACCATACCATCCCTCTACCCCAGAAAAAAATGTAGAGGGGTTGATAAATTGCCCCCCTTCTCTATAAGTACAGACTAATTCTAGATTTCACTTGAGCCTGGTGGGCGGTCCTAATCAGTGATCGACAGCCATGCCTGACTCCACCCATGGCATTGGGCAGTAATATAAATGAAGAAATTACAAATTGCATGGAAACTTTTCCCATAAACCTATATATCAATCTACTCCCCCCTCCCTCCTCTATAAGTACAGACTAATTCTAGACTTCACTTGAGCCTGGTGGGCGGTCCTAATCAATGATTGACAGCCACAACTGACTCCACCCACTGCATCGGGCAGTAATATAAATGAAGAAATTACAAATTGTATGGAAACTTTTCCCATAAACCTATATATCAATCTACCCCCTCCACCTTCTCTATAAGCACTGACTAATTCTAGACTTCTCTTGAGTCTAGTGGGCGGTCCAAATCAGTGATCGACAGCCATGCCTGACTCCACCCACTGCATTGGGCAGTAATATAAATGAATAAATTACAAATTGTATGGAAACTTTTCCCATAAACCTATACATCAATCTACTCCCCCCCTCTATAAGTACAGACTAATTTTAGACTTCACTTGAGTCTAGTGGGCGATCCTAATCAGTGATCGACAGCCACGCCCTGCTCCACCCACTGTATCGGGCACTAATATAAATGGAGAAATTACAAATTGCATTGAAAATTTTCCAATGAACCTATATATCAATCTACTCCCCCCCCCCTATAAGTACAGCCTAATTCTAGACTTCACTTGAGTCTAGTGGGCGGTCCTAATCAGTGATCAACAGCCACGCCTGGCTCCACCCACTGCATCAGGCAGTAAGATAAATGGAGAATTTACAAGTTGCATGGAAACTATTCCCATAAACCTATATATCAATCTACTCCCCCCCCTCTATAAATACAGACTAATTCTAGACTTCACTTGAGTCTAGTGGGCGGTCCTAATCAGTGATCGACAGCCACGCCTGGCTCCACCCACTGTATCGGGCACTAAGATAAATGGAGAATTTACAAGTTGCATGGAAACTATTCCCATAAACCTATATATCAATCTACTCGGCTCCTCCTGCCCTATAACATGCCGCCCGCAGACAAGACTTCACGCTCACCCTGACATATTCTATCTAATAAAATAAAATGCATAAATTTCACTTAAATAAGTAGAAGCCTGTGAAATACAAAGTGATGTATTCCCTCTTAGTCATCCATTATTCCGGTTCCTATATAATTACCATAAATTGGATTGGGGATGTGGCGGTATTCTGTATATTTCATATTAATACAGCGCTACCTCCGGAGGTGACTATTCAGCACAGATTACATTAGTGTCGCCAGAAGTCATTATTAAACTAAAAATTCCATTCACATGCGGATTCCATTTCAGTAAAAAGACAAGTTATCCATCGGTTCTTACGCAGGTAAATTAAGTAATATAAGCAATGTATTAAACATGCCGCCATACATTTTCATTATTTTGTTGCTTGGAAAAATAATATAGTAATTTTTATTACTGATATAAATATCCGAGCAGCTAATGCATCTCCATGACGCGCCTGGCGCTGCGCCGCCGCCGACACACATCATATACAAGGCTGCAGAAATAGCAAAGGTAAATGAATACAAGAAATATTAGAGGCTGGGGATGTCGATCTCCCGAGTCCTGAAAGCAGAAACATCTGATTCCTAGAAGGGAATAAAACCAGCTAAAAAGTGCAGAAGATTCAGAGATAGTGCGTCACGTCAGAGAGTGTTATGTGACATAAGCCAGACGTGGAGATGTAGTGTTATAGGGGGACTCTACATTCACCAGAGAGGTTGGATTAAAGCGAATGATGCATATGGAGGTCTATCTATCTATCTATCAATCTATCTATCTATCTATCTATCTATCTATCTATCAATCTATCTATCGCCTATCTATCTATCTCCTATCTATCTATCTATCTATCTATCTATCTATCTATCTATCTCCTATCTATCTATCTATCTATCTATCTATCTATCTATCTATCTCCTATCTATCTATCTATCTATCTATCTATCTATCTATCTCCTATCTATCTATCTATCTATCTATCTATCTATCTATCTCCTATCTATCTATCTATCTATCTATCTATCTATCTATCTATCTATCTATCTGTTCTTGACCACCAGTTATGATCTCCACAGTTCAGCCCTGTAGTGTTGGTGCCTTTTCCCTTGGGACTAGGACTTTGGTCTGAGCAGTGACTTTGTAGCTCCGGTCCCCGGGGATGTCTATACAGTCATGTCAGAGCATGAAAAGCTTACAATGACTTTGGTCTCCTTTCCTCCATCTTCTAGTGACCTGCCTTCAGTTTTTGCAGAGTCGGTTACCCTTGTAGTTACTTCCTTTACACAGAACTTTTTACTTCTGTAACTGTCATAAGAAAACATTGGCACAAACTCCGATAATGTCCCTGCATTGTAGATAGAAGTCGTGTGCCGGCTCATATGGTATTCTGTACTTCTTGGTGCCTGCATATCTATCATCTATCTATCTATCTATCTATCTATCTATCTATCTATCTATCTATCACCTATCTATCTATCTATCTATCTATCTATCTATCTATCTATCTCCTATCTATCTATCTATCTATCTATCTCCTATCTATCTATCTATCTATCTATCTCCTATCTATCTATCTATCTATCTATCTATCTATCTATCTATCTATCACCTATCTATCTATCTATCTATCTCCTATCTATCTATCTATCTATCTCCTATCTATCTATCTATCTATCTATCTATCTATCTATCTATCTATCTATCATCTATCTATCTATCTATCTATCTATCTATCTCCTATCTATCTATCTATCTATCTATCTATCTATCTATCTATCTTATTATTTATCTATATACATTGTATTGAGTGTTGGATCGCGGACCTCAGTCTAACAAATATACAAAGATATTAAGGTACTTCCTTCCTTTTTGGGGCAGTTTTCGACTCACATCACAAACTCCCAAGTTATTTGACTCTTCTGTATCTATGATAGGAAAATTAGACTGCGAGCCTCGCAGGGAACAGCGGCTGATGCAAGTGACTATATTCTCTTTATAGAGCTGTGGAATATGCCAGAGATACATAAATATTGGATAAATGTGTCTCGTTCCCTATCTGCCTCCTAGTTACCGGCGTCTATCTGACAGGTCATGTTGTTGAAGATGTTCTCTTCTGCTCTTCTAAGTGCGGCTACAGCCAGGAAATAATTACATCTCCCTCTATAGTACAATATGCCTGGCGAAGGCAGCCAGCACCATCACATCATCCACGGGATCTCCTCTTAGAGATTAGGTTTCATTTATCATGATTATTGCACTGAGAGTTTGGTAAATCTCCTTCTTACCCGACTTTCATGTGATAGGGAAGTAAAAGTAGGAAGTTGAAAAAGTTTTCGAGATTGTAACCATTGAGGACCTATCATCAGGAGAGGTCCTCAGTATCATATATGATATCAGCAGTTGACACTGTTGGAAGGACACCTTGTAAGGAGCTGCAAGCAGATGGCTCTGTATACTGCAATAACCCGGCACACCACTACACCGTGTGCAAACTCAAAGTGTCCCGTGTTCCTCTTCCTCCTATATGGCCTTCAATCTTGCTTTATGGGTCATATTCTCGGAAAATAAATTCTCAGTCCTTGAGTTGTCCTCATTGGTCAACTTGTTAAAAATTCTCCCTCGGAACACATTGTAACAACTAGAATGGGTTTCCCCCATCTGCTTACAGCCCTAAACATCAAATTTGACGATTCCTTTCATGATACAATATATCCTTTGCGCTCATATGGCTATGCAACATGGTAGATTCTCCATAGCGGGTAGGCATAGTTGGGAAGATCCCGTACTTACTGGGCTTGGAGGGCTCATGAAGATTTGGGTTAAGACACACTGCTGGTCAAGGGAAGACATTGTTACCAAATGGTCCATATACAGTACATGTGGAGTTAGTAATGACCCCATTGGTGGTCCTCTATAAACACACAGGTTTGACTAAAGATATAATGAGACTGGTGGCCATATGGTCCTGAAAAGTTTCTGGCACCTACATCAAATGTATCCATAGCCCTCCATTCACCTGATAGAGGCCAAAACAGTGGATTGAAATCCACCAGCTCCGATCCTTTCCCCTACATTTGTCTTCAGGGAAGAGTCGAGGGTTGGCACAAGAAGACAGCTCAACACTTGATGGTAATTTTTTGGAAATTAGGAGGCAATACTCCTTAATATCTGTCATCACTTCTCTTCCATGCTTCACTTTAGCCGTGAGAATATTCAGTAAGTCAATGGACAATTATACTCTCTGCTAGACATTTTCTTCCTCCATATTCACCGTTAAAAACATTGAGATGTTTCGTCTTATTCCCAAGCCACAAGTTCTTTATCCGACAATGACCTCGTATGTTCTTGAAGTAGAACTTTAAACATCTCCACACAGTCGTCAAATGCTTGAGGAGATATATATCTGGATGTACTATGTTCTGGTAATTGATAAAACCTTCTACCGGAACGCAAAGCCCCAGGTACATTGTTCTTTTTGTTCTTTTTTTTACTCCTGACACAATAATTATGATACCATCTTTATTCAAACACATCTAAGACACTTCCATGTCTTTGTTCAAGGAGTAAAGTTTTGTAAAGTGTGAATTACGGCTTCACTCTCCAAAAATTGAGCAGATGAAGCTATATATATATGTATATCATAAATGTATGGTGAGCTAGGCTAAGATGGCCCTTCGTGTCGACTTTTGTTATCTCTTGATGTGTTCCTTAATATTTCCATCAAGAGTGAAGATATTGTAAGATGGTCATACACATTGGCTAAATGTCGTCAGAACTCACTGATATTGGGGGGACTAGCTGACGGGCATAGGGGAATTCTTACTCTACTCAAGACGTTGGACAAAAAAAGCTTCAAGCAGTTGGGTTTCATCATACCGAATCCTCATGTCCCTTCTTCTCCTTACTAGGAATACATTCACACTTGTCTGGGTTGGACTGGGAAAGACTATCTCTCAGTTGAACAAGTGTTCGGCCAACAGGCATCTAAGGTGCATGGCTCGCCTTACTACTGGTAATGGACAAACCACTTTGGCACAAGCCAGATTTTGGTAGACCTTGACACCAGACTTAGGACATCTTTGGAACCATGACTAATAATGACAATCAAAAATCGGCCTCATAAAGTTAGAGGCTCCTAGGTCCGCAGGTGACTACATGTCCAACCACAATGTATTATCATTGAATTGATTGCTTAAAGGGAACTTGCCACATTGAAAATACAGTCCTGTCTAGAGGAGGCGTTATAGAGCAGGAGGATCTGAGCAGATTGATATATGGGTGTGTTGGAAAAGATCCAATATAACTTTATTCTTATAAACCACTGCACATTCTAAATCTAGGAGTCCAGTGGGCGGTCCTACTTAAGAATTGACTGCTATCTCTGTAGGAACAGCCACTGGTTACCCTAACCTATCTATCTGCAGGGCTGGGGTGATATGCTGGTTCTGGTGACACTAACCTATCTATCTCCAGGGCTGGGGTGATATGCTGGTTCTGGTGACACTAACCTATCTATCTGCAGGGCTGGGGTGATATGCTGAGGTTCTGGTGACACTAACCTATCTATCTGCAGGGCTGGGGTGATATGCTGGGTCTGGTGACAGTAACCTATCTATCTGCAGGGCTGGGGTGATATGCTGGTTCTGGTGACACTAACCTATCTATCTGCAGGGCTGGGGTGATATGCTGGTTCTGGTGACACTAACCTATCTATCTCCAGGGCTGGGGTGATATGCTGGTTCTGGTGACACTAACCTATCTATCTGCAGGGCTGGGGTGATATGCTGAGGTTCTGGTGACACTAACCTATCTATCTGCAGGGCTGGGGTGATATGCTGGGTCTGGTGACAGTAACCTATCTATCTGCAGGGCTGGGGTGATATGCTGGTTCTGGTGACACTAACCTATCTATCTGCAGGGCTGGGGTGATATGCTGGTTCTGGTGACAGTAACCTATCTATCTCCAGGGCTGGGGTGATATGCTGGTTCTGGTGACACTAACCTATCTATCTGCAGGGCTGGGGTGATATGCTGGTTCTGGTGACACTAACCTATCTATCTGCAGGGCTGGGGTGATATGCTGGTTCTGGTGACACTAACCTATCTATCTGCAGGGCTGGGGTGATATGCTGGGTCTGGTGACACTAACCTATCTATCTGCAGGGCTGGGGTGATATGCTGGTTCTGGTGACACTAACCTATCTATCTGCAGGGCTGGGGTGATATGCTGGTTCTGGTGACACTAACCTATCTATCTGCAGGGCTGGGGTGATATGCTGGTTCTGGTGACACTAACCTATCTATCTGCAGGGTTGGGGTGATATACTGGGTCTGGTGACACTAACCTATCTATCTGCAGGGCTGGGGTGATATACTGGTTCTGGTGACACTAACCTATCTATCTGCAGGACTGGGGTGATATACTGGTTCTGGTGACACTAACCTATCTATCTGCAGGGCTGGGGTGATATACTGGTTCTGGTGACACTAACCTATCTATCTGCAGGGCTGGGGTGATATGCTGGTTCTGGTGACAGTAACCTATCTATCTGCAGGACTGGGGTGATATGCTGGCTCTGGTGACAGTAACCTATCTATCTGCAGGACTGGGGTGATATGCTGGCTCTGGTGACACTAACCTATTTATCTGCAGTGCTGGGGTGATATGCTGGTTCTGGTGACACTAACCTATCTATCTGCAGGGCTGGGGTGATATGCTGGGTCTGGTCACAGTAACCTATCTATCTGCAGGGCTGGGGTGATATGCTGGGTCTGGTGACATTCCCTTTAAGAACAATTGCACTATATCTTTATTTTCATTGTTATAGTGCACTGAGCGATTGTGGAGCAGTGCTGTCAGAGAACCCCTAGAGCTACAGAGATGGCTTAGTGCCTGTTCAGAAAAGCTTCTATCGTATCCGTCATATTTTCCCTGGTTTTATGAGCGATATAATGTCCTTTTGCTTCCATAGTATGTTTGGTTTTATTGGCAATTGAATGACCCATATCAGCCCCCTGTCTCAGGACTCTTGTTATTACAGTACACAAGACGTACCACATATTGTGTCTTTCTATTCTTGTATCGGTATATTACAGTATCCCATATCGCTACTACCGCCACTCATATATAACCGCACACTTATGCTTTGTGTCTTTGCAGAAGGTGGAACCTGCGAAGTTATAGCGGCGCACAGATGCTGCAATAAGAACCGTATCGAGGAGAGATCTCAAACAGTCAAATGTTCTTGTTTGCCTGGAAAAGTGGCCGGAACAACCAGAAACAGACCCTCCTGTGTTGATGGCAAGTACCCCAATTTTTGTATTCATTATTGCACCTATAAATATCATGGTGGGTGGGGCGTCTGAGGACCCCTACATGGATCAGCTGGTCAGGGTTTACTTCCTGTATTATACAGTACACTGAGCTGGATGTAGGTAACTCTGTGCACTGTATAGTGGCGGGGTGCCCTCACTGCAGCTCAGCACCCATTGAAGTTAATTGGAGTGGAACTGTAGAGATACAGGACATGGAATTACCTGCACAAGACCCCACTGTGTAGTACACTCATGCACCTCAAAATGGCTGATCCATGCCGGGGCCAACTTTCAGCCCCCCTTGATCAGATGTTCATGGTCTATCCTAAGAGTAGGACATAAATAAGAGAAATCTTGGACAACCCCTTAAAAGGAAGGATAAGTGTCTAAATGGTGGGGGTCTGACTGCTGGGATTTCCACCGGTTACAAGAACAGTACTCCCTTGTGCCTCTAACTTACCTCTCCATCCGTCTCAATGGGACAACCAAGAGAACCCAAGTACAGTTTGTGCTCAGCTGTCTCCATCGTTCCCATGGACAGTCCACACATTCAGACAAGAGTATAAGGGTGCCCTGTTCTCGAGTTGCAGTGGTCTCAGTGGTTGGACACCTACGAGTAGACACTTATCACCTATCCTGTGTCCTCTAAACCTCTCGGCATGCACTGTGTATAACCTTTGGTGTTCTATCAGATCAGAGAGATCCCAGTATTATCAATAAGGGACAGAACAGGAAGTCTATGAAGGGCAACCTCAACCAATAGCTGCAGAGCAGGAAGTGATGTAAGAAAAGTGGGCAGAGATATAGCAACTTCTGACCAGTCCACTAACAGGCTTACATTTCTGTGTGGCGGTAATGACTTGGCACCTATGTACATTGTACAAATCTAGAATTTAACTTAAAGGGGACTTTTCACCACCTCCACCAACTCCAGCTCTTTGCATCCTCCAATAGGAGCCTCTTCACTGATTCCGGATCAGTTGGAATTTTTTCTTTAATCCCCAGCATTCCAGAGCAATCAGTTCAGTTAGTTAGGCTTTGTACTGGCTGGGAGGCGGGCCTTAATTTGCAGTAGAGAGACAAGGACCGCCCACCTGAGAGCGGAGAACATAATTGTGCTGAAAATGTCAGAAGCGATTGCTCTGGAACGGTGGGGGCTAGAGAAAAAATTCCAACTGCAGCAGAATCAGTGGAGCAGCAGCTATTGAAGGACACAAAGACTTGGAATTGATGAAAGGTCCTCTATAAAGGACAGATGACCCCTATCTATGTAGGATCTATGGGAATATGGACATCCTATAGCCAACAATAGGAAAACTTGCAAATGGTTTATGTAATATGTAGTTGAATGGCCCTTTAAGTCTTCACAGCCCCTTTAATTCTATACATTGACCTTGTCATCATCGTCCTATCATGTCCTATTACTGTATATACCGTTGTGAACAGCTGCTGGAAAAATACACTGCGTCTCCGGCGAAACGTCAGAAACCTTTGACTGTTCGTCGGCTTTATTTCATTAGTCGCTCGCATTAAAACAATGAAATCAATCGGAGATCTGGATGACAGCGTCACAAGCAGCCAAGTCAGCCGCTATAGGCGGAATAAATACATTTCCTATGGTATGGGCTATATACCGTATGTGACTTGCACTGTCTTGACACATACTGTATATCGGTTGAACATTGCCTACAAGATTCACAGAGGTACAATAAATTGCCTATAATGAGATGGTAAAAATAACTTCAGCTCATGTTACGGGTTATGGGAGATTGTCAGGAGCGAGGGAAAAAAAGGTTAAAATAAGGAATATTTCGCAATTTTGAAAGCGCCGCTGGTTAATTTTCACATAAAGAACCTGATGTAAATGAGGGGGGGGGGGGGGGGGCACCTGAAGTGCGAGCCTGGGGCATATGGCCGCGGGGCGTGCTATATCTCTGCACATGGATGGCGCAGGAACTATATTAAGATGATCACGTAATAGCCAATGAATATGTGTGGGATGAACAGACTTTGGTGCCATTAAGCTATTGAGGTCAGTTGTCGCGCTGCATTTATAACGTGGATTGCTAGGGAGAATTTTAGGTTTTTTTTCTGCCTATCTACATAAAATTAATTAAAAAAAAATCCTCACTACATAATTTTGAGGTTCTTATTCCTTAGAGGGTACATGCTACCAGGCTGAGGTGTAAATGTATCGCTAAATCTGGGTCTGTCACATATCATTTATAATGCTGGTGCCCTTGTAGCCCTACATACTAAAATCGGGAGATGTCAGCCCCATCCCAGAATGGCCCACCAATTTGCAAAGGTTTGCATAAACGTCTTTCAATATGTGGTCCCACTCGTGGGATTGATCCAAGTATGTTGCTCTACTGCTACCAGGACCCCTCATGATACCAGGTCGGGTACTTGCCAACATCCTGGAAATGTCCCGTAAAATGGGGCAACCTCCCAGTTTCTTGGTAGAGTTGGCTTGAATGCTGCCATATTGGCAGGGCACTTGCTAATATTATATGTGACGTGAGGACTTGTAAGTCCCTTTTTTGACCCTTTTCTGTGATATGACCAGACCATTAATGGGACAGCCGAACGGTTTGGAGTAGCAGTTGCCGAGGTCATGGTGGCTAGGATCTCTACCAGATTCTCCAATGGGACATGTAGCCGAGGTCATGGTGGCTAGGATCTCTACCAGATTCTCCAATGGGACATGCAGAATGTCTGATGATGGTAATGGTGTTTCCTGGGGCATGTCCATATGGTGGTAATAGGGTTTCCTCGTCTATATGTTGGTAAGCCTTCCTGAGCCTGATGGTGGTTGGAGTGCCCATGATGGTACATGAAGGAATAAGACTCAGGTGATAGGGTTTGGAGAACAAGGTATCTCACGATCTTTACTGAGGTTGAAAAGTGTAAAATTGTAATTGGGCTCTTGTGTACCATGTGCTATATTTTATGCAGTAGAGGGACCTATGGGGTCCCCTAAAGGTTCAGGACATGGAAACGACCGCTACCACTGTACCCCCTCTAGCTATGCCCTTAGGTAGGTTTGGTCATTAGACCCATGGTAGGACCATGACTGGATGATTGATGACTTACATGTAACTCCAGAAAACACCTTTAGTCTAAGGATATGTTTGCATTCCGTGTGTGAACACTTCCGCGTGGCTGGCCGCAACAGGTGATCGGTGCAGTGCACCGGCATCCAGTCGCGGCATTCTGCTCCGAATTAGGCCCAAATGAATGAGCCTAATCGGGAGGGAGCCTCGTGCCGCGGACGCCACAACTGATTCAGCCGTGGAACCTGCAGCAAGAAGGGTAATCTCGCTTCTTTTCTCCACTACTAGCTAGCGTAAAAAAAGAAGCGAGCGGCTCCCACTGAAGTCAACGGGAGCCGATTCCACGTCAAAATAACTCCGTGTGAACAAACCCTAAGGCCCCCCGTTGCAGAAACACAGCATTTTGTGTTGCAGATTTAACAGAAGGGAAACATCTAAGAGCTTTCTCTATACTGTCCTGACTATGGCTCAAAAAAAAACACAACAAAATCTGCAACAAAAAAAACCTGACGTTTCCGCAACGTGGAGGATAGAAAGCCACGGTCCTTTCTAATGACAGACTTCCATTAACCCTTCGTACCCCCTTTATCCAGCAGCACATTCCCACAGCGGGACTGAGCCTGCGTTACAGTGAATGAACCTTCCATCTATTACGTTCCAGTCCAGAGAGACCTATGTGAATGTCCTGCTCGGTTTGCGGCGTCATTACGAGCGGACATGGCCATAGATTTTGCAGGCAGTGTGAAATGATGCACATTGTTCATAGAGACAGCACATTAATAACTGCAGAATCTGAGATCTCTTTTTATCTGAGCTGAGGAACTGCTGGAGGGATACGGACCCGACTCCTTGGGTTTAATATAACAGGGGTTTTTTTTCCGAGCTAAGAAATGAAAATTGATTGTATTTCCTTCCTTCTGAGGTTCTTTGTATTATACCTGAGATCACGTTAAAAGATATTGGCTTTGTAGTGACAAACTGTTGAGCTGGATGTATCTAGATGACCGGAAGAGCGAATAGATGGATGGATGGATATGGAAATATTCTATGTATTAAATACAGCAAAAGCTTCAAATGTCTGTGCCAATGGATTCCTTAATATATCTCCTTCAGTTATAAAATTCCCCTAAATAACACTGTCTGTGTGTGCTGTGTGCAGAACCTCCAGTGTATTTCTGTGATGCAACTTCACACTTTCATTATGGGCAGATGTATCATGTGATCACCAGAGTGACCACCAGGTCTACATAGGATATTAGTCTCTCCTGTGTGGATGACATCCTATTAACTACAGGATGACATCATCACCTCATCAATTTCTTTCTGATAGTTCTTAGGCACCTCCCTTTTCTGGAAACTCCATCCTCCGGTTCCTCCGACCTCCCTAAGACCTTGTTCACATCTGCGTCAGTTATCTGTTTTGGGGACTCCGCATAGGGACCCCCCCTTCCCCCTCCCCGAATGGACTACTAAACACATTGGCAAGCGGTGTACAGTGAAAGCACACGGACCCAATAGACTTGCGTTGTCCACATGGAACATGCGGACAGAAAAGTAGTTAATGATCTACTTTCCTGTCCGCATGACTGGTGCGGAGACCGTGTGGAAAGCACACAGACCCCATCGACTATAATGGCACACTGATTGCCAATGCGTTCAGTAGTCCATTCGTGGGGGCCCCATGCGGACTCTCCTGAACGAATTACCAACACAGATGTGAATAAGGCCTAAGTGAACTAGATTGCCATTATATAGCAGCTGAGTCCTATACTCATTAGCTGCAATTATAAAACTCTCCTGATTCACATTACTTGTCTACACTACTGTGTTCTGTGTGCAGAACCTCCAGTGTATTCCTATGTGATGCATCTTTATACTGCTGTCACCTGTCTCCTGCTTGTAAGACCTGACGAGAGAAACTTATTACAAGCTGAAGGCAGGGCCAAAAGGCGAAAGCACATCAAATAGGAATATACTGAGGCTCTGTGTGAATTCGGGGGCAGGCGTTATACTATATGTTTCTGATCTATCATTTGCTGTCCTTAGATAGTTCTCAGTACTATGTGAGGAGACCCCTAAACCTGGGTCTCAGGAAAACCAGATCCATAATGGGAAATGTAATCTGAATTTGGGGGCCAGATAACCCCGGATCCTTCTATCCCATATCAGAGGAGTGAAGAAGCCAAGATGGCAGACAACCCATAAATAACACATCAGCTATAACAACCCTTGTACAGTATCTGCATCTGGCTGAGGGCTGAAGGGCTTCACCGCTTCTCACCCCACGCGTCTTACTGCTGTGACACCATATTGATGGACATATAGATATTCTCCTCTTGTTATTGTTGTTGTAGATGGGAGCTCTCCCAGGGATGTGATATTTACTAGCCCCTGACATCTTTCTGCAGGACGCTACTGCTCGACCTCTCACCTCAATTACTGTGACTATAGGACATGGATGTTATGTTATTGATGGCCCTGGTTGGAAATTACATTGCAGACATTAAATATATACAAAACACCCATGTACACTATAGACCAAGGATATATCACATGTTTACAGGGATGAATCCCATCAAGGATGCTGAAGACATAACATAGATTCAGTCAACGGGATCTTACCGTATAGCTATAGATAGATAGAACATAGATATGCATATGAGAGATAGATAGATAGATAGATAGATAGATAGATAGATAGATAGATAATAGATAGATATGAGAGAGAGAGAGAGAGAGAGAGAGAGAGAGATAGGAGATAGATAGATAGATAGATAGATAGATAGATAGAGAGAGAGAGAGAGAGAGAGAGATAGATAGATAGATAGATAGATAGATAGATAGATAGATAGGAGATAGATAGATAGATAGATAGATAGATAGATAGATAGATAGATAGGAGATAGATAGATAGATAGATAGATAGATAGATAGATAGGAGATAGATAGATAGATAGATAGATAGATAGAAAGGAGATAGATAGATAGATAGATAGATAGATAGATAGATAGGAGATAGATAGATAGATAGATAGATAGGAGACAGATAGATAGATAGATAGATAGATAGATAGAAGATAGATAGATAGATAGGAGATAGATGGATAGATAGATAGATAGATAGATAGATAGATAGATAGATAGATAGGAGACAGATAGATAGATGATAGATAGATAGATAGATAGATAGATAGATAGATAGATAGGTAGATGATAGATAGATAGATAGATAGATAGATAGATGATAGATAGATAGATAGATAGATAGATGACAGATAGATAGATAGATAGATAGATAGATAGATAGGAGATAGATAGATAGATAGATAGATAGATAGATAGATAGGAGATAGATAGATAGATAGATAGATAGATAGATAGATAATAGATAGATAGGAGATAGATAGATAGATAGATAGATAGATAGATGATAGATAGATAGATAGATAGATAGATAGATAGATAGATGATAGCTAGATATGAGCGATAGATAGATAGATAGATAGATAGATAGATAGATAGGAGATAGATAGATAGATAGATAGATAGGAGATAGATAGATAGATAGATAGATAGATAGGAGATAGATAGATAGATAGATAGATAGATAGATGATAGATAGATGGATAGATAGGAGATAGATAGATAGATAGATAGATAGATAGATAGATAGATAGGAGATAGATAGATAGATAGATAGGTAGATGATAGATAGATAGATAGATAGATAGATAGGAGATAGATAGATAGATAGATAGATAGATAGATAGATAGGAGATAGATAGATAGATAGATAGATAGATAGATAGATAGATAGGAGATGGATAGATAGATAGATAGATAGATAGATAGATAGGAGATAGATAGATAGATAGATAGATAGATAGGAGATAGATAGATAGATAGATAGATAGATAGATAGATAGATAGGAGATAGATAGATAGATAGATAGATAGATAGATAGGAGATGGATAGATAGATAGATAGATAGATAGATAGATAGATAGATAGATAGGAGATAGATAGATAGATAGATAGATAGATAGGAGATGGATAGATAGATAGATAGATAGATAGATAGGAGATAGATAGATAGATAGATAGATAGATAGATAGATAGATAGATAGATAGGATATAATGAGAATCTAGTAGAGTACACATGCCAGGACAGGAGCCGCCACTTGATAATTGATGTTGGTTGGTAGATGGCTAATATCCTTTCTAATAAGAATAATCACCAGTAAATCCTGCGAGTGCTGACTACCTTTTATACATAATTATTCTGACCTGTGATAGTCAGACTTTCTCTGTGAGATTCTTTGCAGAACGCTCCGGCTCGGAGGTTATATTATCGCCACCCATTGTTTTGCAATAATATGAATAATGGGCAAAAACCAATTATCCTGAAAAAAAAATGTGAATATCATAAAAGGAAAAAACTACTGCTAATTGGTTACAGTTTTAAGCAGATTAAAGGACAATGTGGGAGGGGGACGCTCAGTTTTGGTAGTAATTTGCTATATTTTAGACTTCTGCTACCTAGACCACT
Source organism: Leptodactylus fuscus (assembly GCF_031893055.1). Taxonomy (NCBI): domain Eukaryota; kingdom Metazoa; phylum Chordata; class Amphibia; order Anura; family Leptodactylidae; genus Leptodactylus; species Leptodactylus fuscus. The sequence goes on from NC_134273.1 coordinate 79,272,742, forward strand.
CTGTCAATTGGAATTTAAAGGAGCACTGGCTCACCAACCCTATGGGACTGATAATGGTAACCATGCTGTCACCTATAGAGAGAAGAGGACCTTATAGGGAATGTAGCTACAGGGCTCACAATCCCCTGCTGACTTTCTAGGACACTACTAAATGCACACACAAGTCTATGCTTCCTGCATCCTGATTGGTCCATTTGGCAGTATGCAATTTATCTGGCAAGTGCCATAGGTACCTAGTAAGTGCACTGAGTCTCACCTGCTAAACCTTCCCCGACACCTCATTATTAACATTCAATTAAATGCAATTTTAAGCAACATCATACATGTACACTGTTCCTGCGCATGCACTACACCCTCTGATCTGTGGATTGCATGTCTACGAGCCCAATTCTGTACAGGTAAAATCTTTTAACAGACTCTTTTTAACCCTATGGTTATGTGAAAGAAAGCAGGATATTGAGGTCCATTTTCCTTTAAGAAAAACCTTCTGAAAACTCCCTTTAAGGATGACCCTTCACCACCTCCATCATCTCTATCTCTTCCCATCTTTCAGTAGGTGTTGCTCCACTGATTCTAGCGCAGTTGGAATTTTTTCTCTAGCCCCCAGCGTTCCTGAGAAACTGGCACTGTTATTTTCAGTACAGTAAGCCCTCTCTACTGTAAAGTGGGCGGTTCTGACTTGTAGGAGATAGTCTGAGACCGCCCACTTAACGGTAGAGAGCCCAGTTGCACTGAAATTAACAGCACTGATTGCTTAGGAATGGTGAGGGCTAGAGAAAAAATTCCAACTGTGTCAGAATCAGTGAAGTGGTGACTATTGAATGATACAAAGAATTGGAGCTGGTGGAGATGGTTAAAGTTCCCCTTGAAATTATAACATTCTGGATATCTGCAGTGGTCAGTAAGAGGAGGTTGTGAGCTTAGTGCAAGGAATGTCAAATATTCAGCTCCCTCTAGTGCTGGCTTAAATATATATATATATATATATATATATATATATATATACACTATACATATATATATATATATATATATATATATATATATATATATATATATATAAAGAAATCAATCACAGGATATCTTTGTTAGTCTTTGTACTTTGTTCCGTGGGTGAATTCTGCGGTTAAAGTTGATATTTTACAGCTTTTGACCCCAAATTCCACGGTTTCCGCATCGAAACATGCCATGAGATATGAACTTTAGCCAGTAATGGGATAGCGCACGGAGATGTATGTCATAATTAGCCTTTTGCTCCAGACTCGTCTTGCCATGAAGCTGTTTGTATGATTTATGTGCATAATATCGGCAAAGTGCGGTGGACTCGCGATTTTCCTTTTATTCCGTTCACCCTCTTCCATTTGCAAATGGGGTTTTGTCCTGTTTCGAGGGTCATTAAGCCATCAGAGTATTTGACATTTAATTGCCAGCTTCTATCCTTGCCCATAAACGTGCCGTTGATCAACGACGAGAGGTTTTGTTGGCTTCTTTGTGTCACAATGTAAGGACTGTTGGGAAGGGAATTATACATCATAATATAATAATATGTGCGAGTTGTACTCTGTATTATATGCATAGAAATGAGGTAAAATACGGGAGAGCGGTGAAGTGATAGCGTTGTACATGGGAGTGAGCGGCAAGTAGAGCTCCCTGGAAAGAGGCCATTATGAGCTACTCAAAAGCCGCACCGTCACACGGTTTTCATACAATAAAAGATTCTATTGAAATCTTCTAGAAAATTCTGAACCCGGATTTCAATTGAAAGTTCATGTTTTCCTAATTGTTGATAATGGGGTTTGTGAAACTTTTTTATTTCATTGTCTGTAAAAGTTTTTGCTCTCGGTATCACATTGTGTATAGGTTCCTGTAACTAGCAATGACTTCAGTGGAGAGATTTTTATGTGGGGTCAAGTCTTCATCAAAATCAACACAGCTCTGGAGTATAATACAGGATAAGTAATGTAATGTATGTACACAGTGACTGTACCAGCAGAATAGTGAGCGCAGCTCTGGAGTATAATACAGGATAAGTAATGTAATGTATGTACACAGTGACTGTACCAGCAGAATAGTGAGTGCAGCTCTGGAGTATAATACAGGATAAGTAATGTAATGTATGTACACAGAGACTGCACCAGCAGAATAGTGAGCGCAGCTCTGGAGTATAATACAGTATAAGTAATGTAATGTATGTACACAGTGACTGTACCAGCAGAATAGTGAGCGCAGCTCTGGAGTATAATACAGGATAAGTAATATAATGTATGTACACAGTGACTGTACCAGCAGAATAGTGAGCGCAGCTCTGGAGTATAATACAGGATAAGTAATGTAATGTATGTATACAGTGACTGCACCAGCAGAATAGTGAGCGCAGCTCTGGAGTATAATACAGGATAAGTAATGTAATGTATGTACACAGTGACTGTACCAGCAGAATAGTGAGCGCAGCTCTGGAGTATAATACAGGATAAGTAATGTAATGTATGTACACAGTGACTGTACCAGCAGAATAGTGAGTGCAGCTCTGGAGTATAATACAGGATAAGTAATGTAATGTATGTACACAGAGACTGCACCAGCAGAATAGTGAGCGCAGCTCTGGAGTATAATACAGTATAAGTAATGTAATGTATGTACACAGTGACTGTACCAGCAGAATGGTGAGCGCAGCTCTGGAGTATAATACAGGATAAGTAATGTAATGTATGTACACAGTGACTGCACCAGCAGAATAGTAAGTGCAGCTCTGGAGTATAATACAGGATAAGTAATGTAATGTATGTACCAGTGACTGTACCAGCAGAATAGTGAGCGCAGCTCTGGAGTATAATACAGGATAAGTAATGTAATGTATGTACACAGTGACTGTACCAGCAGAATAGTGAGTGCAGCTCTGGAGTATAATACAGGATAAGTAATGTAATGTATGTACACAGTGACTGTACCAGCAGAATAGTGAGCGCAGCTCTGGAGTATAATACAGGATAAGTAATGTAATATATGTACACAGTGACTGCACCAGCAGAATAGTGATTGCAGCTCTGAAGTATAATACAGGATATAACTCAGTAATGTAATGTATGTACAAAATGACTCAACTTTTTATGTAAAATGGTTTCAAAGGTGGACATTCCAGTTAATTTTTTCCCTTCCAGAATATGGCTGTCTCCTGTGTGTAAACAACAGCTGCTTGTTAAGAGATTGCGCCTCCTCTAAATGATTTCTTCCAGGAAATAAATAGCCGCACGCTCCTCATTACTTGCATCACTAATTATATAACACATATCCACAGCGCCGCTCTCCAGCATCAGCCTCAATCGGAGCGTCGGCGTCTTCTCGAAGCCCCTCAGATATTTAACTTTGTCCTAATTTGAAAAAACCCAAGATATATACCTTTCTTCATCGATCTCCAGGCCTGCTCATTCTTCGCCTGTCTTTGATTATCAGTCTTTGCGAGACAGAGACACTGCAGAGTACAAAGTGTGGTAATAGATTGTTATCCAGCGAGCCGTATTGATCAGGTCAGGTAGTAAATTAACAGCAGTGGAATGCCATTAAATTTTAGACTTAATTGCCTTCTTCTTCTAATTTCTATTGAATACAATCAATAGGTGTCACAGGAAAGTTAAAGAAGTTATCTCGCTATCTATTTTCTCACCGTGAAATGGAAAATACTCCTTTGTCTCATGGAGATTCAATCACAGTATACAGGCCGGCTCTTCAAAGAGGTGGGGAAAAAACCCTCCGTGACGCCAAGATGCAGAGCAGCGCAAGCGAGACATGGACAAAAGCAATGAAACGCGTCAACATTATAGACAGATGGCAGGAATTGCTAGTTAAGCTATACCCTTATAAGTTATGGAATTGCAATCTAGGTCATATGTATGCAATAGGTAAATCATAAGAACAAAAGACTGCAAGCAAACTAGGCTACTTATAATCCAATGCTGCTCCGGTTAGTCTCAAGGTTCTCACCAGGACTGCTACAATACAGGATGGACTTGGCTGCTCAAGACCCAATTTGCATCTACGAAACAATGTCTCAGAAGACAGGTGCAGGACTAAACTAGAAAACCTATGGCAGGCAAAAAGAGTAATACAATAGCCAGGTCAAAATACAAGCAAAGGAACTTGAGAAGTGAAGGCCATGGTTTAGTCCGGGAGGAGTCAGATAAGTCAAAATCAGCAGGAACAAAGTAGACAAAAAACAGAATAACAAGCCAAACTTAGTAACCAGGGGATCAGTAGGAAGACAGGGTGACATACTAGTACTGAGTTTAGAGAACTCATAGAGCCTAGAGGCAGTCACAGGCAGCGAACAGTGTCAGTGTCTGGTTAAATTACCCCGCCTCAGCCCAAGATTGAAGGCAGAGATAGAGGCCTGAATGGCTGAGTGTCCCGGCCCCTCACTGTCTGAGCAGTCTCAGACAGTTTGTCTAGCAGTAGAGTTGAGCGATTGGGATCGGAAAAGATCGGCGAACGATCAAATTTCACGATCCCAATCGGGATCGGCTGGAAAATGATCAGAAATCGAATTTTGAAATCTCAAGATCGGCTCAATCCTAAAAGTAACTTTTCCCATAGAGAAGCATTGACTAGGGTTGAGCGATCGGGAGCGGGAAAGATCGGATCCCGATCGGCAATCGAGCAAATTTCACGATCGGGATCGGCTGGAATGTGATCGGAAATCTGATTTTAAAATCGATCCTTGAAATTTCAAGATCGGCTCCACCTTATCTGGCAGGCATACCTACCATGTTCCTATAATGTATTGAATTTCAAGTCTTTACAAAATTTACAGCAAGGTAAGAGTGGACACGTCTGTATATATAGAAATAGAAGACCGGGAGGGAATGATCATTATGACAGGAGCGCTCAGAATAATCCCAGTGCATGCGGCCGACTGGAATCACGGGCTTAATTTTTGCACATTAATTAGAATATATTGTAGAATCGCCGGATCTTATGCAGATCGCTGGCTGCAAGGCGAGGACATTAAGGAAAGGTGCTAAAGAATTTTCTAAGGTGATAATGAACGTCCACATGGTAAGTCATGGGACAGAAAGATGGAATTAGAGATGTAATGGTATGAATTATTATGTATAGGAAGTAAATTATTTGTACATAGCAAAGACATGTCTGTCACAGTTAAAGGTACAGTGCAGGTAGAAAATAAAAATTTGAGTTGTTCTCCTTTAAAGTCAATTATTATTTGATCATTGGGTTCCATCTCGGGAAAGGTTCCTCATCTATGGGCCAGAGTTCCACCATAGTCAGCGGATCCTGGAGGTGGCAGGGAATGAATGGCTACACCCAGCTGACCCTCTATAGGTTTAGAGAATTGGACCTATAACGTAGATCAGCGGAACATGAAGAGGCTTCAAGTTGGATCAACCCCTGCACGAGTAGAATGTCATGCATTGCCAAAAACTTGCCATGGACCGTATATTTATAGAGCAAGGGCGACGCATACATCAGGCGGTAGAACACATTGGAGGTTATTCACCAAGATAAATCGTTGGTTACTTCTGAGCTGAACTAAAATCAGACCTTGCTGGAAATTGAGACTTTTCAGCGATGGAAGACGAGGACTCCAAGGAATTATCAAGATCAGGACCTTGACAGAAAGCCTAATCTCGTAGTCCTGGTAGGGCGTTGATGGGAAGAGAAAGATGCATTGGCTAACTCAAGGACGATACAATCAGTATGGTTACTGCGGGACGTTGTGATTTATTGTGATGGATGTAGTTTTTTCTTGTGTTAATGTAATTGTAAGTACAGTGTAAAGATCCAGCGAGCGGTGCGTCCTTCTACATTTAGTTGTCCTAGCTCGGGCTACCAGCTATCCATCACTGTCCTCGCTTCTTACTGCACTTTGTACTTCTGTGGGCTTTACTTACCTTGTGCACAATCTCATGTACTGTATATGGCTTATCTCCAGTATATGTAGGTGGCGTATCTCCACTATATGGCGGTTAGATGATGGTCTTACCACTTCTTAAATGGTGGTCCTCTAAGCACCGATCCCCCAGTTACCATCATATCCAGGTTCTTCCATTCTCTACCTGGATGCATGTGACATGTGCTTGCTCATAGGGAAAAACTAGGGTCTAAAGACCTCTCCTTCCTTGATAGGTAGAGGCCCCACAACTGGGCTCACCATAGTCATCTATGGGGAAACCATTATTAAGTGAAATTTGTTTCTATTCTTGTCTTTGAACACAAAACGTTGATGCCTATATTATGGTAGACCTTCATATGGAATTTTCCTGTTGGGTTCTCTATACGATACCAAGGACGTAGTTATGGAAACTAGAAAAAAAATATAATTTTGGGAACATGTAAATGTTATGTGCGGTGCATGACATGTGCTTGTCCATGGAGGGGCATCCACTACCAGACACATCAGGCATGTTAAAATCCATGAGCTCGACCCTTCCTTCCCCTGACATCTGCGAATGGTGGAAAGTCTATTCCTATGACCAAGCCGAGATCCATGTGTGATCCATTCTTCTTCTTGGACCTATTCATTGTTCTCCAGGGGTGAAATGGTTCCATAAAAACGAACCCGCGAGGCTCATCTGTGCCCTATTTTTTCATGTATTATGGATAACACACAGGAGACATTCATTGGCCAAAATTGTTGGGTTTCTCAATATGTTACACATCCTCTAGGGAATAAATGTCTGATCACTGATCCAACTGCTAATGATCCACCCACTGAGACCCAAACCACTGGAGCACCTGCTTTATTCACTCCTATGGGATTGACATGGGTAATCCAGTACAGCGCTCCATCAATCTCATCGAAGTGAATAGAATGGTGGACACCTTTACTCCATTTATGTGGATTGGACATTTATCATGATCATTGGGGTCCCAGCTGTTGGACCCCAAGTGATCGGACACTTATCCCCTATTCACAGAAGATATTAGTGGAGAAATTCCCTTTAAGGTCACTGGGAGCTGTACAGATCTGACCTCAGTAGACTTCTTCTTGGACACAGGTAGCATAAATTTGATCTGAGAAACGATAATTGGTTTCGAGTTCTTCTGCATTTGCCACCAATAAGATACATAATAAATTAATTTTCTATATAATATAGATTGTTTTAATTCACTATCAAGTATTATATAACCCCCTGCCTACCCTTTGCCATAGATAATACTGATGTCTCCTTATGTAGCAGAAGGATCTTTGGCGGAGGGACCATCTCTTGGACGTGACTTCTACCCCCACTATAATTTTAACCATCTAACTCCATATTTCATTCTCATTCAACCCTGGCATACCGGTAGTAAAATCACCGACAGCCCTTCATAACCTTGGCTATTTTCCACTTGCTCGGGCACGGCTCCTGAAGTGTCTACCATCTTCTCCCTGGTCTGAGAATAAATGAGTTGGCTTTGTCTGGAAGGCTTTGAGCTAATCTTTTGGAGACAGTTATGCCGCATGACGGAGAGTAATGAAAGGAATTGGATCCAATTAGGGACCTTGAAAGCCACGGGCTGACTTGTTTGGACCTCCAGCTATGGTAACCTCATCATTTGTGTACCGTGATCTCTCTGCAATTGTATAATCTACACAGACAACTATATTACTCACGAACCTGAAGAATGTGCAACCTTCAATGTGCAAGCATGAATATGGATTGCATTTCTAGGTTCTGTATATGTTGTATACAGCTCTTAGCACTAATAACCTGTGGATAGTGTCTTTATTGACACCTTTCCATCTGTCCTCAAGCCAACGGAATATATATTGTCATAAGTTAGATACGACTGCACAGAATCATACTACACTGTAGTCTGTAACCATACAGACACATAGGTCTGCATAGGAGCAGTGAAAACTAGGGTTGAGCGATCGTGTTCGGAAAAGATCGGATTCCGATCGGCGATCGAGAGAATTTCATGATTGCGATCAGAATTCCGAACACGATCTTTTTAGGTGGGATCGAGATTGGTAGTATTTCCCACAATGCTTTGCTTAGCCTTCACACTGAGTATATAGTGTATACTCAGTGCGAAGGTTCCGCTGCGGTTCCATAGGAATGAATGGAAGCAGCCGGCACACAGCCTTAACCCCCTGCTGCCTCCATTCATTCTAATGGGAGACTAAAGTAACATCTCTAGTAGCTACTTACCTGCAGAGATGGCTGCTCCGGTGCCCAGTGTTCTCCTTCTTCTTCGCCTCGCTGCTGCTCCACGCTGCTCTTCTCGCCTCGCTGTCGCCGCCTCCCAGGTTAGTGCTTAAAGAGCTAGGAAGGCGGGGCTTGTGGCTTAGGAGAGTGTGGGCGGGTACAGGGCGGGGAGACGTGACGTCTCCCCTCCCAGTACCCGCCCACACTCTCCTAACCTGGGAGGCCGGGGGCAGCGAGGCGAGAAGAACAGCGTGGAGCAGCAGCGAGGTGAAGAAGAACACCGGAGCAGCCATCTCTGCAGGTAAGTGGACACCAGGGGGGACTAAGTAGCCAGAGGTTTAAAAAAAAATCCTCTGGCTACTTAGTGATTCACTACACAGCGTGGATTCTACAAGTAAAACGTTCAATTGTTGTCCATGCTGTATAGTGAATAGGATTGCTTTTAAAATCCGATCTCCGATCAATAAAAAAAATCCCATTGACTTGCATTAGGATCGAGATCGGGTTCAAATGAAAAATGATTGGAAATCGGATTTTAAAATCGATCCTGAAAAGTCAAGATCGGCTCAACCCTAGTGAAAACTAAATCACTGATTTTCTTTTTTTTTTTGAAAACTGTTTGCCTGTTTTTCTTTTCTGCAACCATAGAGTAGGTCGGCATTGGAAGTGCTTATTTTTTTGGTTACTATTTTTCTAATTTTTGGTGTTTTTATGTTATACTAGTACCGGTTTTCTTCTTGGCTTACATCTCGGTGATGTGTGGCCTTGGTACGGTGTTTTATTTCTTACGCAGCCCTGCTAGTATATGTCTATCTCTATCTAATTTGTTGCCCATTCACTGGAACATTATGGTTGCAGGTACCGGTGTGTTCTATAAAGGAAGTCTTTACCATTTAATATGGGCCACGGAAGCAATCTGCTATGTGTAACACAATGCAATATTCATTTTCCTCAGTAGCTCCGGCTTCAGATGCACTTCACGTGATACATCCTGATACCATCCAGTGACAGTAATAATCTTACAAGAGTACCACCTGCTCCCAGGATGAGTTTGTCTGCCGAGCGACCTTCTTGTTCTGAAATTATCTGCTCATCGCAATGAATTCTTTCCAGTGGGTTATGTGATTTTAAGTAATAAATGCCGCCAGCTGCCTGTTATCGGAAAACAACCTGGATTCTCTTTAAAGCGGTAATACCGTCTTACCTAGAACGATGCAACCTTTGCTGCAAATGTATTCAGAATAGCCATGATAGCGCTTGTGGTCTGGTGGGATAGAAACTTTTTTATTGGAAAAGGAGAAAAAAAGTATCACTTATCGGATCCCTCACCATGGTCATTCCAAGGCTACATAGTAGGGGGTAACTTAAAGCGGACTAGCCCTGGTGCAAAAGCTCAGCTTGGACCCCCTGTGCAACCTCTCGACACAACCATCAACCATGTCCCATCCATATATTTAGCAGAATTTATTTTCTCCTTTCCTTATTTATTTGGACCCAGGCCACCATAAACACCTCTCCACGACATGTCTGTGCTCACAAGTTTTTAATCATTCCCATCCCATCGGTGCCCGCCACATAGTCATCATGCCTCCTCCATGTCACATTCTTCCCATAGAATACCACCTATATGCTGCTGACCGTATTCTCCTTTCTGACAGTGGAAGGTTGTGTAGCATAAATCTTCTCGCCCCAGCTCACCAGAGGGCAGTGGGAATACAATTATTACATAGAGTGGTGGCCATCAAAGGAAATCAGAAAGGAGATTAAAGAATTTGAGAGCAACCCCTAACTTCTGGATCCAGTCACAGCTGCGACCTCTGCAACCCCTATAGTTACCCACCACTAAATGGGTTCCCTGATACTCTCTAGGTTTTGGTCCTTCTCAAAATGAATGCTCAGCCAATTCTTGGCTGCAGTGATGACCAGTTTCTGGTACCAAGTGGTACCAGAGGGGAAATTCAGTCCATCTAGTGGCCATCTATGTAAAACATGGATGAAATGGGCTGGCAAAAACAGGGGTCACTGTTCTTGTCCAGCTCTCCATTCTTGGTTTGGTTCCTAAACTTGGTGGAATAGTTTGGTCAAGGATTCTTGTTTCCCCTTCTGTCAATGGGCTGAAGTTTGCCCATCTGCAAGATGAACACACAGCGAGCCGCCTATCCGGGGGATTGGACCTGCACGTATAGCGATCCAACATCACTACTTACACTATAGTCACCCTAGCATCCGTGTACTGCCCGTACCATCCAATCACGGCCGGCGGTTTGCACACGGTCATGTGTGTGAGCCCTAAGATGAATAAACAAATGAATCCTAATAAGATTTTTGCATCTAGAACAATAAGATATGAAAGGTTGTCCATTTCCTTGAAGTATTCCTGGCTACAGCATATACAGTAGTATAACCCTGTCATACGTTCCTGCACGGTCTCCCAGTAAGGTCATTTATCTCAGTCATTGCTTTTACACACCGCCACTCCTCCCCATAACAGTAGAGGACTCTCTACAAGCCACTGTAAACTTTATTACTTGTGATATAAACTCAGCCATATTAATGAAGTCTCAACCTAAAAGTAAGAATGATGAGTCTTTATGAGTCGTCTTCAAGTACATCGTAATAAAGTAGTAACTTACCTAAACATCCATATGTCTTTTTCACTCTGTTACTGCTGAAGATGGCCAAATGCATATTTTTATCTACTGAATCTTGAAAACCTTGAAATTCCCAAGCACAAGACTGTATATGTCTATTAATAGAGAGATGTATATCTACAGTATATATACCTTTGTAGTATGGGTGTATACCATATAGGCTCTTGTGAACTTTATCCTCATCAGTAGACCCCACATAATAAACTATCGATACTTAAAGGGGACGTTCCACCGCTTCCATCAACCCCAATGCTTTGCTTCCTTTAGTTGGCGCCACTTCACTGATTCCAGTGCAGTTGGAATTTTTTCTCTAGCCTTCACCATTCTCGAGTAATCCCATCTGTTACCTTTAGCACATTCATACTCAATACTGTCCTGTGGGCGGTCCTTGACTACAGCAGACACCCAGGGACCACCCACCTAATAGCAGAGAGCAGAATTGTGCTGAAACTAACAGAAATGATTGCTCAGGAATGGTGAGGGCTAGAGAAAAAAATCCAATTGCGTCTGAATCAGTGGAGCCTCATCTATTAAAGAATGTAAAGAGTTGGAGTTGGTGGAGGTGGCGAAAGGTCCCCTTTAAGCTCAGTAATAACTAACTCAAGACCTGTCTCAACTCAATGGACTATATTTCATCCCAAAACTGGTTATTTCCATTAAAAAAGTTATTCCAATTTCTATAAAAACTAATCTCTTTATTTTTATAAGACTGGAACTTCTAGTGTGATTCTTCTGATATACAGAACCTTTCATCATCTCGGTGCACATATAAGGAAACTTCCTTATGTAAGTTCAGAGATGATGAAAGGTTCGGTATATCAGAGAAGAAACCAAAAATGTACTTCATGTCTATGTTCATTAAGATCAAGAGTGCTTGGGTATAGCAGCAATGTCTCCTTGCCCTTGTAGTAATGACTTTAGAGGTGGCCATGAACTGGTCAAACAACTCTATTCCCTATAGCTAGTTATGATAACCCTGTCTCCTCAATATACATCCAAGCTTGGCCCTAACATATAGGTGTACTGAACTGGAAGACAACAACACAATCAGGCTCGCCAAAATTCAGGGTGTCTGTCTCATCTTTCAAGAATGGATATCTGGTCTTATTGAATTTGGTTTGACCACCTTTCATCCATTATGGCTGGCCACCCTACAAAGAGGGCACGGCTGTTATTGAGTGCTATGTCTTCTTAATACTACGATTTATTAGGGCATTACCCCCTTCATAGGCACCACTGACAACTCTTCCCAAGTGCTGTTCATAATCACCACCATAAAAAACAAGGTTGAACATGGCCACTGGGGGAACCTTCCGCCAATGATGGTATCCAAATGCAACAAAGACCTGGAAGTGTAACATAATCATCTCCAAAAGCACTTCCTGGTGGGGTCTATATTTTTGGGAGAATTTTACAAGTAAGCTATTTATCTGTCTTTAGGATATGACGTGTGTCACATAAATTCTAAAATTTACAATGTAACGAAAGGGACAATGAAACTTCAAAGCTGTCGATGGAGGGGACCTCTGAGTACTCTAGTCTGGTGCCCAATGTATCTGGTCTAACACAACTTGGAGGACCAGATCATGACTTTTTACCGACTCCCCTGATTGATATATTGGAAGCCTGTACTTTGTAGGATTTTGCTCAAAATGTAATGACATGGAAGTGCTCGAAGAGTCTCTAGAGAACGTCCAGATAGGTTAGGGTCACACTTGCGCCATGCTCTCAAACGACAGAGAGCTCGCCCACTAAAACACAGGTTACCTGCAGACACCCCATAGATGATAATACGGTCAACTGGGTGTCTATTGGGTTTCTGCCATTTTTATACTGAAACCGGAGACTCCAATGGAGGTGTGCACGAAACCTAAACTCATCTCCCCAGCCTGGTTTGCTGGACATACAAACATGACGAACTTGCCCTTGGTGGCAATTTTACCAAAATTCTTGATTTCTGATTTGAATATCCTCTCTTGCTAAAGGTCCGTAAGCCAAGATGGCTGGAGGTCTACAGTATATCTCCTTGTGAGGTGACAGAGTACCAGTCCTGTAGACATATAGTGTATACCCCTACATTCAAGGTAATGGAGTCCAAGCATGATGTGTGATTTTCCACTGCCGCCATGTATCAATGCAGGATTCTAATCAATCACACATCTAATAGCGCTCCCTATTGGGGGGGGGGGAGTAAATTAGCATTTCCCCAAAAATGTCCTGCCTCTCCTGTGCCGTATCCTGTGTTCCAGCAGTGTAATTTTGCAGACACTTCATAAAATATTTTTACGCCATTTCTGCAGTACATTGCTTTATTGGATTTTGCTTCAGCGGCTTTCCACGAGTTGATTACTCCTGCCACATCTCCTGCACAGTTTGCCTTAAGCAGAGCATGATTTAGGGCATGCTGTCTGCCACATCTGCCACAATACTTCTGACAAAAGTTTTTTTTTTTTTTTTCCACCCCCGTCTACATTAGCTTACCTTCAATCCCATGAGGCATATCAGATCGGGATTGAAAAACAGGTCAGGTCGTTACCCTTGAAACAACAGGTACATGGGAATTAGCGGGCGCCTACTCATTAACATTGCTCCGTAATGAAGCTCCGCACGTCTGCTGCTTGTCACCAGGCCGCATGCTGCTTCGCTTCCGCAGTCCGTAAAGTCTAATTCTTCTAAGAAAGTGCTTATTATTTATTTATTTTTACAATTTCTAGGATTGTACGATGTTTCTTTTTCTGGAATGCTAAATCCATTCTGTAATTCCCCATTTAGGGGACCCTCATCTATTAGTTACCTATAGTATTTATTCCTCTGTAAGACATTGCGTTACACACTCACCTCATTGATTTTTATAGGATTGTAATACCGCCTTTACCCTGTAGGAGTGCTGCAGGGAAATTGAACAGTTGCTCTCAGGCTTCACTGAAGATTGCAGATGATTGATAAAGGTGACAGTAGCAAGAGACCCAGATATGCTATATTATACTGTCTTCAGACACTAAATATGAATCATAAGAGGCCCCTGGAAGGTGCAGAGTCAAAACAGTCACATTCACTTGTCCTCACCTATCCTCTAGTAGAATCTAGTGTCCTAGGTGCTGTTAGTCGTCCTGTGGGACCACTGAGTCTAAATCACAGGCAGTTGCTCAGTGGCTTATTTGTTCAGCAATCACATCGACCATTTGGAAAATTTTAGATTTTGGGGAAAATTTTTGAGTTCTTGAGAATTCTAAAAATCTTAGGTTAGGCCAAACCAAAGACTTTTAGAAAATTGCTTCCAGCTCCATATGCTCGGGCGGTGTGGATGCCGGGTGTCAGACCCCACTCATCTGATATTAATCTGATATTGATCACCTCCTCTAGGCTATCAATATCTGATTTTGGGCAACCCCTTTAAATGTTTGCTAGGACACTCTAAGAAGAAGATGAGACCCCACGGACTGTTATACCCCAAATCACCCCCTCCCCCCATAGCCACCACTCTCCCCCCAACTCTCCCCCACACACACTTTACTAGCTCTGGCAATGCCAAATATCTATTCGGACGTACCAATGAAGCTTGTTTGATTCTTGATTCACTCTTTTGACCTCCATTGAGTAAACAGGGGTCTATTGATACGTTCAGCGTATGCACCAGGAGCTTTTTCATCACATACATGTCCATATAATATGATGTAGAGCAGGGGTAGGGAACGTACGGCTCTCCAGCTGTTGCAAAACTACAACTCCCAGCATGCATACTTGCTCTGCTGTTCTTGGAACTCCCATGGAAGTGAATGGAGCATGCTGGGAGTTGTAGTTTCACAACAGCTGGAGATCCGAAGACTCCCTATCCCTAATGTAGAGGGAGCGAAGGCTTCCCTGTGGATCTCTTTATTAGATGCAATATCTACTTAATCCCCCCCGATACAATCTACTGACGCGATCAATCATGTGCGGCCACTAGGGGCGCCATTCCACTTATAAAATCTTGTTGCTTTGCCTCTCTGTTTTCACTTGAACGCATAATATTTTAGGGAACATTGCTTTTCGAGTGCATTTGTCCTTATAGAGGAGCTGAATAGAATTTGTTGCCTGCACACTAAACAGATGATATCCGAGGAGACAACATAAAACTAAACATATGTTACATTTCCTAAGGCTTACTTACTAACTGCGGAGTATGTGGATACACAATGAATGTTATGTTACTTTCTACAGACTATGCCTTTTTGTCAATTGCGTGCTTGTATAATTTATGATCTTTCGAGAGGCGGAGTGGTCTTAAAGGGAAGTTGTCTTGTTGAGAAGGCAGAACTATCTGCGAGCGGCATGTTATAGAGCAGGAGGAGCTGAGCAGTTTGGTATTTGGGATTGTAAGGAAATATTCAATGTATCTTAGAATTTATTGATCTAAATCTCTGCTCATTCTGGGTTTAGGAGTCCTGTGGGCAGTCTTTCCCAATGTAGGATCACTCACTGGACTCCTAAGTCCAGATCTAGTAGAGATTTAGATCAATAAATCATAAATTCTTCTAAATCTTTTCCCACTAAACTATACAGTAATATCTTATATATTAATTATATATATATATATATATACTGTATATATATATATATATATATATATATATATATATATATATCTGATCTACAACCTGCTGCTTGCAGAATGCACTCCATCTTTATCATGGCGAGTCCCCTTTAAGGAGCAATTTCTTATTACAGTTAATTAATAATCATCCACCAACATCCATATATATTTCATTTTATTCAGAAGCCATATTTAGTGGAGGAAAGCAGGATTTATACATCGTGAGGCCCCAGTTGCTGGGTTATTATGGAAACATGGAGTAAAGCTGTGTGCATGTGGAGACTGCGAGCTTTGATTGGATGATAAGTGACATGTGACCGTGTGTATGGCAGTTGGAATATGAGTGAAAGACATGCAGGCTTGTATTGGCTAATGCAGGTCATTTTTTTGGGAATAGTGTATCTCAGGAATGGTACATCCTAGAGACCTGAGACCTGGTCTAAAACCTTCCAGGGCACCAGATGTACATGTGTGCCAAATTTGGTGAGGATCGGTCCAGTAGTTTGGTCGTGAATAAAGAACATACAGACATAATATATATACAGTATATATATCATATCCTATATTGGTGAATAATTTCTTTAATATACGGTTATCATCTAGGTTCCTAAATAGAACATCTTATTGTCTCCCTCACTTTCTAGTCCTTCGTCTTCAATTGATTGGATGTTCCTCAGACACCATGACAAAGAGGAGAACAATATGGCCCCTTTCGATCTGACCCGCTTTGTTCCCATAGCCACGGGTGATCTTGGTCCTACAGACACTCCTATAGTATTTTGTATCAGATTTATAGATCTGAAACAGCTTAAAAGGTTTCTTGTCTCCCATGCGCCGCAGAACTTTCTATCCCAGCGATGGTTCCTCTCTTCGGGAGTCTGTGTTTCTTTTTTAATCTAATCCATTTACAAAATGTCTCACGATTTATTGAATAAAGTGGAGAAAATTGATATCTTTTCATTAGGCTGACAACATATTTTTCACCGACGGTGTCTCAAATGTGTTCTCCATTTAAATGTTATTTCTATCAATCTGTGCGCCTGGACGGGATTTCAGATGGAAAGATCTGTGCATTACAAAGACGGGCAGGATCCTTAATCCTGACACCAAAATATCTCAAATGTCTACGGCAAAGACAAACAGACCTTCAAATATCTATTTGCTGTATGTTCCTAAGACATCCAAGAAAATACACTATTGAGTTATCTCCTTAAAGGGAAAGTCCATATTCTTAACACTGTGTTGTTTTTAGGTCCGACCTTTACCGCTGATAATTTCTTAATATATCTTTATAGTGGTCAGTGCTGCCCTGGACCCAAATCTTCTGCAGAAACATAGATTTCAAGAAATAACCTGTTTCCTACCTGCATCGGCCACTAGAGGGAGCAAAGGAGATTACTGCATACAGCACTGCCTTTGATTTCAATGTATAAACAGTATGCCGTAAGCGCCCTCTAGTGGTGGTTACCATAACTTTGTATGTTTTTTTTGTTAAAAGGGAGTTCTAATAGGGAGTGTTTCCGTATTTTCTTATTTGCTCATTGTAAACAGAGCAGGTGCACACATGTATGTGGCCACCACTCCATGTATTTCTATGGAGATTACTCTTCTGGAGTCAGTGGTGCAGTGGGTTAGACAGGTGCTCCTTTTGCACCATTAAAACACCATTAGGTATGTTGTGGTGTAATAACCAAGCACTATATGGCTGTATTAAAGGGGCTCTATCATTGGGAAAAGTCAGTTTTATCTAGATAGATAGATAGATAGATAGATAGATAGGAGATAGATAGATAGATAGATAGATAGATAGATAGATAGATAGATAGGAGATAGATAGATAGATAGATAGATAGATAGATAGATAGATAGATAGGAGATAGATAGATAGATAGATAGATAGATAGGAGATAGATAGATAGATAGATAGATAGATAGGAGATAGATAGATAGATAGATAGATAGATAGATAGATGATAGATAGATAGATAGATAGATAGATAGATAGATAGGAGATAGATAGATAGATAGATAGATAGATAGGAGATAGATAGATAGATAGATAGATAGATAGATAGATAGGAGATAGGTAGGTAGATAGATAGATAGGAGATAGATATAGATAAATAGATAGATAGATAGATAGATAGATAGATAGATAGATAGATAGATAGATAGATAATATGTTTCTGGTGTATGTCAGGGCCGGTGGGTTTTGCTCCTGTATAGTGTTGCTGCATCTGATACATTTAATGTGAATCTGAACACAATCTCACAAGTGAGTTAAAAATTTCTCAAGGAAAAAAACAGACAAAAACAAATCATCTTTGTTGGATTTTTATTCCAGCCACACGATGACTGCAGATAGCCGTCCTGTCCCCTGTGTGACACTGATACAGGAATCAAAACCACAGGAACATCTAGATTTCGCTCCACAGAAGCTTTGTGGACATTTTGTTTTAATAAATGATGACGCTCTCAGCGGAACACTTTCATGGCATTTTATCCAGATATAGACGCTGAAAACAACTTCATCTACCCCATCAAATATGCATGCCTCGATTCCAATCATATTTCGTGGTTTTCCTTCCAAAATATAAAATCCCTAGTAAATATAAGTCCTTGAGTCGTCCTCTCCTGTCAGAATATAAGAAACATCTGTTCAGGCGTTTCTGAGTATCTGGAATTGCTGAGTGACAACCATAATGGCTACCGTCAGGGCTGGAGTCAAGTGACATCCAGCTGTTACAGTAGATATATACCAGTATACTGCAAGAAATTGGATGAAAAAAGGAAATAACGTAATAACGGTGTCATTGTATTAACTGTATATTACACACATGGAATAATATTTGCCCCTTCATTTTTGGTTTTCCCATAACCATCACAAGCTATAAATATATACACAAAAAAGACAAGTAGAAACTACAACCTGTCCTGCAAAAAACAAGTAGAAACTGCAAGCTGTCCTGCAAAAAACAATTAGAAAGTACAACCTGTCCTGCAAAAAAACAAGTAGAAACTACAACCAGTCCTACAAAAAAAGTAGAAACTACAACCTGTCCTGCAAAAAACAAGTAGAAATTGCAACCTGTCCTGCAAAAAAACAAGTAGAAACTGCAACCTGTCCACAGAAAACAAGTAGAAACTATAACCTGCCTTGCAAAAAAAGACAAGTAGAAACTACAACCTATCCTGCAAAAAAAAAACAAGTAGAAACTGCAAGCTGTCCTGCAAAAAAAAATTAGAAAGTACAACCTGTCCTGTAAAAAAACAAGTAGAAACTACAACCTGTCCTACAAACAAAAGTAGAAACTACAACCCGTCCTGCAAAAATCAAGTAGAAATTGCAACCTGTCCTGCAAAAAACAAGTAGAAACTACAATCTGTCCACAAAAAACAAGTAGAAACTATAACCTGTCCTGCAAAAAAACAAGTAGAAACTATAACCTGTCCTGCAAAAAAACAAGTAGAAACTATAACCTGTCCTACAAAAAAAGTAGAAACTACAACCCATCCTGCAAAAAAACAAGTAGAAATTGCAACCTGTCCTGCAAAAAACAAGTAGAGACTACAACCTGTCCAGCAAAAAAAGTAGAAACTAAAACATGTCCTGCCAAAAAACAAGTAGAAACTGGGGCAGCACGGTGGCTCAGTGGTTAGCACTGCGGTCTTGGAGTCCTAGGTTTGAATCCTGCCAAGGACAACATCTGTAAGGAGTTTGTTCTCCCCATGTTTGCATGGATTTCCTTCCACACTCCAAAGACATACTGATAGGGGAAAATATGCATTGTGATCTCTATATGGGGCCCACAATCTACATTAAAAAAAAAAAAAAACAAGTAGAAACTACAAACTGTCCTGCAAAAACAAAGTAGGAACTACAACATGTCCTAGAAAAAGATAAGACCCCCATATTGCTATGTGGATCTAAAAATAAAGACTCTGTTAGTTCCAGAATGGAAAAATTACAAAGTTAATAATTCCATGTAGTCCTGAAGCCCAAAAATTCTTGGTCATCATTGAAAGTCGGCCGATACAAAATGTCTCCCAAACTAATCACAATGCAGAGACAGATCTTTATGACCACAAAGCAATGCAGAGATAATCATCTTTCATGAATATGCAAATCAGCCAGATCTCATTTGCCAGATTTGCCTACAGACAGCCTCCAGTGCTCCAGCTGTCTACTGAAATCACTGACCAATGGCAACCCAGATTTTTCCCCTCTGCCTGCTTGTCTGTATACAAATCGTGCAGGCCCCCCGATGCACTTGCAGGCTGCTTTGCATATCTATATGTGCATTGGTAGACTGATTTGTCAGATTTGCTTACAGACAGTCATAGTGCTTTGGCTGCTGCCAGTTGTCTTACAGACACAAGACATGGGGAGGTCAGGGCTGATCTGCTGGACGTGCAGAAAAGATGGGGTTTTAAAAAAATATTCTTGGTTTTTTTTCTAATATAAGGCGAAATTTCAGAAGTTGACTAAGGGAAGCCAGACATGATCTTCTGTATATGTATACTGCACACCAGGGCGAGTGCTGTGGTGACAGAATGATTCATCCTCATCATTAGACTTGTTACAAATTATGTGCATATTAATTGTCACACAATTTACCACTGTTTACCCCCAGCTCCATATTATTGTCTGACAGATGTTAAATAATAGAGTCTGTGTGTCACTATGGGAAACACAATTGTCAGTCTGGCAATTGACATCCTTCCCTCTGTGGAAGCCAGATCTTTTTGATGCATCAGTTGTTGACAAGTGGAAATTTCATCGCAACAGATCCGCTATTCCCTGCTTTTCCTGTGTGAGAACGTTCCTGATAGCAAAGCCTTGTGTTATACATGTGAAGGAGCTCCGACTTGGAGCGGGGTTCGCATCATTTTTTCAATTGCTATTTTGCAGCATAAAGTTATGTAAATCGGATCACATTTATGGCCAGCAGGGTGTAATGTTATTAAAGGGGACCTCTCCCTACCTCCACCTCTTTGCATCCTTCAATAGCTACCCCCTCGCTGATTCTGGCACAGTTGGAATTTTTTCTCTAGCCCTTACCGTTCCCAAGAAATCATTGTTTTTCCTTTCAGCACAGTTATGCTCTCTACTGTCAGGTGGGTGGTCCCTTTCTTTCTGCTCCAGCACAGGACCGCCCACCTGACAGTAGAGAGCATAACTTTGCTGAAGTGAAAAGCAATGATTTCTTGGGAACGGTAGGGGCTAGAGAAAAAATTCCAACTGCGCCAGAATCAGTGGAGTAGCACCTATTGAAGGAAACAAAGGGGTAGAGGTAGTGAGAGGTCCCATTTAAAATGCTGGACCATAGGGACTTGTCTAGATGGACTTGCAGAAGTGGAGAGAGTTGATTATTGAAGACAGAACATGAGACGGAGTCAAACTGAGTATTTAGATGAGACAAATCTTCACCCAGGTTGTTTCTGCTTAGTCTTTGGACCTTCTATTACTCTGGTAGTCCAACTGATACCCAACTACTAATACATAGAAGTATATGCACAAGATTCAAAACAATGGCGGCTACCAAGGTGGATATCTAAAGGCTGACAGGCTGCAATGGAAAATCTACTTACAAGGTGTGTCCTATCTGTACATTTCCTTTTCCTTCTCTACGACTATGAAGACCTATTCGCAACACCTCTGTCCACTCAAGCTTCCCATCTGTGCCCCTCCAAACAGTAATAATGCCCCTTCTTGTGTCAGTGCCTTCCCCTCAGAATCCCTCTTTGACCTTGTACTGCTGGTCATAATCTATATTTTGGCATTAAAGGTTTAGTTTTGTCTTTACTGACAGTGTAAGGCTGTGTATCATAAATTTTCCTGTGTATCAGAGGGCAGGGGTAATACATTAATATGCAGTGACTGCCAGCCATCAAAAGAAATAGAAAAGAAAGGAAAGAATTTGAGTTTGGTGAGGGTGACGTGTGGGCCCTCCTGACCCATTGGCCCAGTTGCGGCTGTGACCCCGTGACCCCTATTGTTATACCAATGGGTCCTGTTGACTTTTTCTGGATCAGCACATCTGCAAATGCTTTATTTCTGCCATTTTCCTACCACATCATTTATATTTTAGAATTTTTCATGGCGTTCCTCCCCAATACCTTCCAACCCTAAGAGTCCTCGGAAATGAATCTACAAAGTCACCGAGTAATTTCTAATTGCCCCTGAGCTTGATGACTTCCTCCCGGTGCCATACAAGCTCCTTCTATTATAGAGCGTTCCTTCGTAGGTGACATCTTAAAAGCTTGACAAAACTCAGGGTCATCTCCAAAGATTCATGTGCAAATCGTGCCCGGGTAGTGTCATGGGTGAAGGAGTTAATTAGAGAAAGACTGCAAAAAGCTTCCGACTTCCTCATGCAAAGCTCCAACTAAATGAGACATGATGCCTGCAGATATCTAAACTATTGCAAATTAGCCGGCGCCAAAGTTGCTTATTAATAAAAATCAAATGAAGTTGTGCATTATCCTTCAAGCGAGCCTCGCTAATATCTTGAAGGAATTAAGAACTTCTGTAGTCAAGTTTCCATGTGATAACCTAAGCCGAAAATGAGTTAATTAGCAGCTGAATGTGTGAGATAGTTCAAAGGATGTTCTATATGTGCCCGGTGCAGGATACAGCGCTGAAACGGCAGAGAACCCAGGGAAATAACATCATATATCGCACCGCGTGCTGTCAGCGAGAGGCCATCACCACTCCCACACCCTTGCATTTAATGGCAACTTTGGCCACGACGTCCGTTGCGTGCCGTGTTGTCTTCCCTTCATGTGAATGGAGTCCTATTTTCAACTGCTGCAAAAAAAGAGGTCTTCCAAGACTAAAATACTGATGAACCATCCTTAGGATATTTCATAAATATCAGACGGATGAAACGTCGACCTCTGGACCAGGACCCCATGATCGACTGCTCATATGAACACTGCATCTGCAACACCCCGGACCCCAAGGATCCATTCGAAGCTGTGAAGACTTTCGTTCAGCCTCTTTACCAAGCACAGCGCCGCACATTGTTTAGTGGTTGTGCATGGTATTGCAGCTCAGCCCTATTTCAATGATTGGGACTGTGCTGCAAACAGGACATGTGAACAATGGATATGACATCGCTTGACCCGTGCACTGCTGCAGACTCGAATAGGGTCCCAAGTGTCAAACTCCCAATGATGACTTAGCCTAAGTATACGTTATCGATATTTTAGACCCCTTTAAAAGATGGAGAAAGCACCTTGTTCAGGTCTTAGGTTCTAGCTACAGTATAAGGGAGCCTGCACAAGGAGTTTACGCTCACTCATTCTGGGCGTAAAAAACATAACATTGACTTGAATGGGTGCCGGCATACGCGCGTATCACATGGAAAGCAATAGGTTAAAAAAAAGCCTCCCATTGATTTCAATGGGGAGCACGCGTATGCCGACACCCAAACAAGTCAATGGGATCTAATTTTTATGCCGCTCACTCTGAACGAGTTTTACGTTCAGAATGAATGAGCGTATACTCCATGTGCAGGCTCCCTTAGATGTCTTCTCTGTGCCGCCGTTTGGTATAAATCCCCGTTTTCGGCGGTATGCAAATGAGTTCTCTCGCAGCACTGGGGGTGGTCCCCAGCACTCAAATAGCACTGGGGGCATCCCCAATGCTGCCAGAGAACTCTCCAGCGCCGCCTCCATCTTCTTCAAGAATGTCCTCTTCACGAGGCTTCTTCCAGTTCTGGTGGTCAAACTTCTAGGCCTCAAGCCTTGGGCAGAGCTGAGCGTGCATGCCCGCGGCCACAAGGAAAATGGTCGCTTACACAGTAAGTAAGCGGCCATTTTCTTGTGGCCTGTGGGCATGCACATTCGATTCTGCCCGAGGCCTAGAAGTTTGACCGCCAGCGCCAGAAGAAGACACATGAAGAGGACGTTCCTGAAGAAGATAGAGGCGTCGCTGGAGAGTTCTCTTGCCGCATTGGGCCCGCCCACAGTGCTGCGAAAGAACTCATTTGCATACCGATGAAAACGGGGATTTATACCGAACGGTGGTGCGGAGAAGACATCTAAAGGTAGGAGAAGAATAGCCTTTCTTAATGCTATTCCTACGTGTCAACGAGCAAAACATGTGTTTTAATGGTAGAATCCCTTTAAGTAGTAAATCTTATATAATTATGTTCCCTGTACTCCCCCCCTGCCCATCCCATTGTCACGCCCCTTCTGCTTCCTACTGGGCACAGTGAGACATATACAAAGATATACAAAGCTTGGGCCCATCACCAAGAAGTGCTATGAAACTTCACTGATCCGGATGAGGTGGAAGGTCCTGGCAGGGCACTAGATATAAGTCGCAGTTGATTTTATACCCGACTCACTTTATAATCTAACACATAAATGTAACAGATTGTATCGAGATGACAATGGTCATAGATAGAAATTTCGGACGGGTGGTGCGAGTCGCATTTCCTCCGTTCCAGGTATTTCTTGATGTTTTTCAGTTTACACTATGAACAGTTATTTTCAGACTTTCCTTTGAGTCGAGCCGCTCTTCTTTTCTGTAGGTGCTTGTTAGTCTGCGAGTAGCATAGCCTTTTACCTCTCGCTTCTAAAACTTTCATCTGGCAGAAACGCTTGAGTTCCAGATCCTCATTAGGCCTGACATCCTATATCATTGCTAACAGGATTCTGCATACAAAACCCAATATATAACTTAATGAGACAATGTAAGAATTCATTTTATGGAAAGCTGGATGGACGGGGAGCAGAGATTATCCACTTTTACTTCTCTAGTGTCTCTCCTGCTCCGGAATTGCCCCTCATTATCCGTCATACTGTAATGGCGGGACTGTACAGCCAGGTCGTGGGGTCACCAGTGATCCCCTCATTGTGTATTCCCATAACCTAATTGTCTGTAATTCTACTGAAATCAATCTGCGGATCGGCAGCTCCCGGCAAAACTTCTGCTATCAGAGAGAATCAAATTAATACTGAATGCTGGGATAGGAATGGCCTAACAATGACTCAGACCTTAAAGCCTCCAATGTCAGCCATAGATATAACGTGCCGTTTATAATGGGTTCGGTGCTCCGCCATTGACCAGAAGTAGCAAGCGATGTATGTATGTGAAGGAGAGGAAAGACTGAATGTAATAAGACGTAACATAGCGCCCCACAATGGAAGAAGATGGGATAAACTTAACAAATTGTGTTAGGCCTCAAAGCCCCGATAGCAACTGCTGTCCCTATAGCTACGCCCCTGCACTGATATTTCTGCCCCCCTTCCAGAAGTGCTAACAATGGACCCAATAGCTAAATGAGATGCTCATTTAGGGGCACCTGCCCCCCCTCTCCAGTATTTTCCAGCACACTTGATAAAGGGGTACCTAACAACCTGAAACGCGTCATGTCCTAAGGGAATCTGTATTACATTCAACCTTGGATCTCCCTTTGTTAGTCCATTTTGTTAATGATTCGGCCCCCACAGACCCCCCCATAGCCCTGATCTCACCATCATCCAGTCCGTCTGGGATGACATGAAGACGCAGACAGATTGGAGCAAGCAACATCCACCGAAGATCTGTGCTTAGTACTCCAAGATGGCAACGGGGACAACCTCCCTGCCCAGTCCTGCCAAAAACCGTCTGCAAGTACCGAGAAGAACTGATGGAAGGCAAAGGGCAAAGGTCACACCGAATATTAATGGGATTTACATTTCTCTTTTCTTCATTTTGTTCATTGACAAAAATAAACTATTAACGCTTCTATTTCTGGAAACATTCTTCTTATTTTGCAACTCTGTTTTTTCCACACCTGCCTAACACTTTTGCACAGTACTGTACGGCAGCAGGTAACATCAGTGGCAGGAAAGTTTCTACAGTTCCTTAGGGCTTCTTCTTCTCACCTGTTTATTCCATCTGTCAACAGCCGCTTGTCTAATATTATTGACGCTGCTCTGAGCTGTCATCTGTACCCTATGTTATAACCTGCCCTATCGCTGGTTTTGGCGCCTCTATATGCACCTCTATTTGCACCTATTGTCAACTCCACATCTTGTGTGTGACCTTTATTTTTACTCCGACATCCAACAGCTAATATGTCCCGCCAAGCTGGAAGCCAAGGACGCCATGTATATTTGTCCATTGAAGGTTTTGCTATTTTCGCCGCTTTGTACAGTTGGAATACGTCTCAGTGTTATACAGGTGTAAAAAACCCAGAACAGAGAGATTCGGAGAAGTCTTCAAGGTTATTATCAAAATTCATGTGCAAACATTTAGTAACAAAGTATCCAGTATTACCCGGCTTCAAGTCATCTTCCTTTAGTCCTATAGTTAAGGAACAAACCCAAAAGTCAATAAAGTAGATGGAATATCAATGGACAATATATAATTTCTATATTTAAGGGGTTTCCTATAATGCACCATTATGAAGCCCAAAAATGAGTGGAACAGGGGTCCGGAGCTGAAGGGCTGCAGTCAGGAGATGGGAGAGATCCCTGCCCAATGGCAAGATATTGCATGCAAGAGAAGGGACTGTGAGGGTAACATTGTATGAATGCCATAGCTATGACCCTATATGTCAGCCTCAGGTCAGCGCCCTGTTAGATATGTCAGGGGATTGCAGACACCTTTATGGATTTAGATGAAAGGAAGACTGCCCTGACACGGGGAAGTAATACGGTATGTTATAGCTCAGCACCAGGCTCAGTGGATGTTCCTAAGAACTGTACTTCCAGCTTCTGCTAGTTTCTTAATGTTCCTGTCTTATTCCCACACTCCAACCACCATCAGTCTCAGGCTGACCTAGCACCAGGAGAACAATACTACCACCATCATACACCCTGCAGGTCCCTTCTGCACAAGATGTTGTGGATCTGATAGAGATCCTTGGCAACACGACCACAGCTACTACTACCCCTAACCTCCTGGCCTTGTTCCCAACGGGCTGCTGCTATAGTGGGAATTGGTCCTTTACTGAATGTATTTTACCACTAGGGGCAGCATTCTGCATTCTTGCTGTATGGATCCATATTCGGCTATCGTGACTCCCACTAGTGGTGGCTCCGTGCATCTACAATTATATCAATTTTGTAAGGCAGACCAACACGGATATCTGACATTCCCCACTTTACAGATGAAAAAGGTAAAAGTGGATACTGTAGAGGTTGTCTCCTCTTGACCTGGTTATAAGTTGATTGTCGCGGTTGTAACCCGCTATGCGTTTCGTCTGCAGTGGCCTCTTTAAGAGAAATGTAGAATACGGTATTGGCAGTATATAGCATAGGGAATAGAGAACCGCTGGTGGACTGAAGTGTTTCAGACCATGAAATGGCTTTTACTCATAGCCTAGATCCGAAACGCATCAGTAAGTCAACATTTCTCTCTTCCATACGCTATATACCATGTAATGTGTCTTTCTGCTGTTTCCTGCCCAATCTGACATTGTTGTCAAAAGTCACCCGGTACCAAAAAATAGCCCAAAAGGCGTCACCCTTTAAGGAGGTCATGAAAGAAGTTCAATACAATATTGTGGCATACTAGCCTAACCCATGATAGACTGCAGTTCACAAGATAACCACTGGGTGGCCACATATTAGATAGACGTCTCATGACAAAGTATCATAAAATTCAGGGGTTTTTTTCAAAGCTGGTTATCTCACCCCCACATATGTCCAAATACATTGACATAGGAGTAAAGGTAAGGTAGGACGCATCTGTAAATACAATAGAGCCACTTTTGTGATTTTGCCGAGGACATTGAACGTAACGATCGTCTTATTAATTCTCCCAGCGACGGCTTCCTGTGACTGTAAGACGTGCGGGAAAGGTCACGCTCTAAAAAATACAATAGATTTAGGAATTTGGCAGTGAAAGTAATGAAGACAGGAAATCCCTATTTCGGATAAGTTAATTCTGCATTGACATCTCTCCGTGTATATTTGCATATGCAAAGTAGGCGGCATCGCTCCGTAGTACAGTAATTAAAATGACAGAAAAGCCTTGTTAGAAAAAAAATAGACGTCCTAAGCGCCCAAAACTTCCACTTAATGACGCGATGTGATGAAGCTGATGTGATTGTTAGTGTCTCGTTGTATATTTTCGGCTCCACTTCTGGCGTTCTTCTGCTGCTCATATGCCGCATTCAATGAAAAATAGCCCCTAGTAAGAGCAGCAAAATCCTCAGATCTGCTTTTAATTCAAAGAAGCATGGTGTCCAGATCATTTAAGATGTTATGTGCAACCTCTAAGGATTTTCATTGTGAAGAAATTTGTATCGCTGCCAAGTGGGTTAGACGCTCTTGTTTTTATTTGCCTAAAATTAAATCTGCAGAAGCTTCGCTGCGGAATAGGAATGTGGCGTGCGGGCTACGGCCGGAGCCATGATGACCATAATGGAAGGATTATATTAGCCCCGGCACCGCTAATAGGATATTGTATTGTTTATTAGGTAGACTTTACGTGACCCCAATGGTCAGAGTAATGGGGGAGATATTGTGTCCGAGGTTGCTACCGGAGCCTTGGATGATCACATCTACTTTGTTACCACCCAGGGCTCTGAACAGGGGCACAATGATCAAGCCCCCTTTTTTTCTGGGTGATGAAACCAAGTACGAAGTGCATTTTAATTATGGTAAGATGTCCCCCTCTAATCTGTAATGTCAACTCTGAACTTTCTTCCTTATAGTATAGAAGTTGCTTGATCTATTTGCAGCTCTTCCATGCTGTTGGTTCCTCATGGGCGGGGCTTAGAACAAGTCTGAGCATCTAAATAATAACAATGTCTCTTGTGCAGTAGACAGAAACCTCCAGTGTCAATGTAGTGACTTGTATTAAGATGGTGGTGACCCAGGAAGACAAGATGGACAAACTGATACACTACCCAGGGACGTAAGGGGTGCAGAGAGTGCAGTTGCATCGGGGCCCAGGAGCCTTCAGATTGCAGCTTCCATCTGGCCCATAAGCCAAGGAGACCCACAGATTCCCCTAATCACACTAAGGTGGATTAAACTCCTTAGCTCCTGTAACCATCACTATCATGAATTCGTAGGGGCCCCGGACAAAAAGATTGCAGCGGGGCCCACAAGACTTTAGTTACGCCACAGTTACTAAATGTTACTTATTCGATATCCTAGTCCCAGTGCACTATGGTCGCCCACAGAGATATATTATATGGCTCAGGGGCTGATGGCCGCACATATCGCCCCCACATGTCTAATACTGTATAGTGGCCGTCTCTATTCTAAACACCTGCCTACATTATCCCGTATTTTGCGAGGCAGAGCGGTGCAGCTGCAAGGGCTCTGAGCTGTGACGGCGGTTGCTCGTGTTTGACACCTGGTTGATATGCCGTTGGCAATTTTCTTCTCTTTGTGCCTTCGCCACCAAATTTAGACTGGAGGTCTCGGAGCAGCGATTCATTGTGCATATGTGCACTGGGTAGTAACATACATTGTGGATTAACTCTATCGCTTACCTACTGTACTAGATATACAGAACCATTAGCTTTATACATTAGTATACCGTTTGACATTTACGGAACGTTCCATGTTGACTATAATACAGGCTGGTAGATTTGGGTTCAGTCCGTCTTGGGTTTATAGTGTCATAGACAGATATATAGTCATTTTTATATAGTGCACTTCAGCAGTTCTTCAATTCAAGTCTCAGCCCCACTTCTGTAGCAAGACATCACGTAGTGACAATTTATCCCGCTGCAGAAAGTCAGGTTAACTCTGCTACATCTGTAATTTTAGGCCATTTTTCAGACTAGCTTGACAAGGTGGTTTGTCCTAGGCAATGGGGCGTGGCTTGAGATGACCCATTTTGCACCAAAATTTGGCACTTACTGGGCCCAATAACTAAATTCACAAGAGTTTCCTAAATCAGTAGTATGAAGGAATCTAATATATCTTATCAGAGAGAAATGCTTCTTTCTCCACTCGTCAGTCTCTTTCGCGCTCTCTCCTGCTTCCTAAATAATCACTCTGAAGTCTCTGCTGAATCCCTCTTGGTCTCCCAGGACAGACTGTCAACTCACTGAAGTGTCAGATTACATAGAAGTCTACACTGAAGGGAGGAGGAGCCAAATGAGAGACCAAAACATGATGCTGCAGGGAATAAGTTTTCTATCTTACCCCAAGTGCTTTATAATATTCACATGAGTGCTTCTGTATAATGTCATACAAGTCACTGCTACAGGAGAGAGTTACTGAGCAGAATCTCCTGGGGTTTTATGTGCTACCTATGGGAGATATCGTCTCATCCCCACTCGTGTGACTCATGTAAAACTTCCAATTGTAGGCTTGCCTTCACCAAGGACAAATATTTAGTTTGCTACTCCAGTCCTAAATGTTGCCCAGGGGTGTTATCACCAGAGGTGTTTTTCTATTGTGACGTAAGTGAAGTGACTGCTGCAAAGGAAACCCTTACAGAATTAGCAATTATCAGGCTATTATTAGGCTTAGTGGTCAAAGTGATAGAACTATAGATAGAAATATGGAAAATGATTAATAAAATAATATCAAATTCTTAAAAAATATATATGTAACATAAAAAGTTGGTCATTTTTTGATTCCCTTTAAATTTACCGTGGACTTTTTGTCTTATATTTTTGCAGCTTCAATAGTCATCGGGAAGTGGTGGTGTGAGATGGAGCCATGTTTAGAGGGAGAAGAATGTAAGACTCTGCCAGACAACTCAGGATGGATGTGCGCAACTGGCAATAAGATAAAGACCACTAGAGTAAGTACCAGCCAGTTCTTGGCAAACCTCACAATATACATGGTGGTGGAGCATTACCGTAAAGGAACTTACAGTCCTATGAAAAAGTTTGGGCACCCCTATTAATCTTAATCATTTTTAGTTCTAAATATTTTGGTATTTGCAACAGCCATTTCAGTTTGATATATCTAATAACTGATGGACACAGTAATATTTCAGGATTGAAATGAGGTTTATTGTACTAACAGAAAATGCGCAATATGCATTAAACCAAAATTTGACCGGTGCAAAAGTATGGGCACCTCAACAGAAAAGTGGCATTAATATTTAGTAGATCCTCCTTTTGCAAAGATAACAGCCTCTAGTCGCTTCCTGTAGCTTTTAATCAGTTCCTGGATCCTGGATGAAGGTATTTTGGACAAACAATTCAAGTTCAGTTAAGTTAGATGGTCGCCGAGCATGGACAGCCCGCTTCAAATCATCCCACAGATGTTCAATGATATTCAGGTCTGGGGACTGGGATGGCCATTCCAGAACATTGTAATTGTTCCTCTGCATGAATGCCTGAGGATTTGGAGCAGTGTTTTGGATCACTGTCTTGCTGAAATATCCATCCCCGGCGTAACTTCAACTTCGTCACTGATTCTTGAACATTATTCTCAAGAATCTGCTGATACTGAGTGGAATCCATGCGACCCTCAACTTTAACAAGATTCCCGGTGCCGGCATTGGCTACACAGCCCCAAAGCATGATGGAACCTCCACCAAATTTTACAGTGGGTAGCATGTGTTTTTCTTGGAATGCTGTTTCTTTTTGGACGCCATGCATAACGCCTTTTTTTTATAACCAAACAACTCAATCTTTGTTTCCAAAATGAAGTTGGCTTCTCCAAATGTGCTTTTTCATACCTCAGGCGACTCTGTTTGTGGCGTGCTTGCAGAAAAGGCTTCTTTCTCATCACTCTCCCTGACAGCTTCTCCTTGTGCAAAGTGCGCTGTATTGCTGACTGATGCACAGTGACACCATCTGCAGCAAGATGATGCTGCAGCTCTTTGGAGGTGGTCTGTGGATTGTCCTTGACTGTTCTCACCATTCTTCTTCTCTGCCTTTCTGATATTTTTCTTGGCCTGCCACTTCTGGGCTTAACAAGAACTGTAGAGAAAATAGAGCAAATGTAGAAGAATGAGGAAGGGCACTCACCCACGTTCACGCTTATCTTCATAAAATAATTCTTTTATTGAGGTAACATATTCCTTTAAAAACAGGTAGTGCAGGGAGGGAATAGAGCATATATAGGCATGTAGGCAACAGCCGTTTCGCGCAACTGTGTGCGCTTTCTCAAGCCTCAAAATGCAATAACAGATGAACAGAAAAGCAGGCTTAAATACCATTAAGACAATCAGGCATAATGAAGGTCTCCTGAAATGGATTCAAATTATGACCAATAGAAATACCTGCAGTATCTCCTGTGAACTCCAACATCGGCATAAGCGGACCAGAGTGAAGACTATTTCAAGTCATTCAACCAATTGGCTATGAGCCGATGCTCATGCGTAAATCCTTTACAAAGTAATACATACAGATCTCCGTGCCTCTTAATTAATCGGCAGAGAGGAGCACGGACAAGTAGCCAATAAAAAAATGGCCTATGCGCAAGCGCACACCGGCCTCTAATGCCGCGCTCCAGTATATAATACAAGGCTACCCGCCTATTGAGGAAGCGCCGATGCGCGTGCGCATTAGGACCCGAGATACTAGACGTCGCGCATATGCAGTCAAAGACTGCTATGAAAGACCGGGAGCCAATCAGAGAAACGCCGATGCGCAGGCGCATAGACGCACATCGGAAAAAAAAATTTTTTATACTATTACGGCATTTGCCGATATAAAAAACAAAAAATGGACATCTCTATACTGATTTATTCATTAGTAATTATTATTATGTTCTTTAATTACCATTGCTGCATTATTCACTGTTGTTATGTTTTTTAACTCCTGTAACTTTGTATGCCGATGTAGAGCTCATCAATGAAGACACTGCAGGATTAATATATATATATAAAGTTTCTTATACCTGATTATTATCATCAAAACGAACATTCAAATATTTATAGCTAAACGTAGAATACAATTGGGATATTCTCATAACATTTATCAAAAGATGGTAAAACAGTTTAGAAAGAAAGGTTCCCCACGTTTAATACAACACATTACTGATTTACATAATGGAGATGCAAGCTGTTTGAAGTTTGCTGGAATAGAAAAGGTGAATTTACCACCTCAAGGAGGGGACCATAATAAACTATTGCTTCAATGTGAAGCAAAATGGATTATACGTACTAATGCAACTGGCCCTTTGGGGTTAAATGATAGACTAGATATGGCTATCTTTCTATAAAGAATATTTTTTGTCCATGTCTTCCCTATCTATACATGGCTCTCTTTCTTTATAAACTTTTGGTTTAATGCATATTGCGCATTTTCTGTTAGTACAATAAACCTCATTTCAATCCTGAAATATTACTGTGTCCATCAGTTATTAGATATAGCAAACTGAAATGGCTGCTGCAAACACCAAAATATTTAGAACTAAAAATGATTAAGATTAATAGGGGTGCCCAAACTTTTTCATAGGACTGTATATTAGAACCTCATTGATATGGATAGAGCAAACCCAAATTATTCCCGTACCTGACCTGATCCTTCTATGGCTATAGCAATAAGATCCCTTAAAAGGGATTTTATCGTCAAAACTCAATTTTTTCTGCCTACCACGTAGGAATAGCCTTAAGAAAGGTTATTATTCTCCTACCTTTAGATGTCTTCTCCGCACTGCCATTCGGTATATAATCTGGTTTTCGTTGATATGCAAATGAGTTCTCTCGCAGCACTGGGGGCGTCCCCAATGCTGCCAGAGAACTCTCCAGCACCGCCTCCATCTTCTTCAGGAACGGGTCTTCTTCGCGTCTTCTTCCGCCAGTGGCTTCAAACTCCTAAGCCTCGGGCCTAGGGCAAAGCCGACTGTGCATGCCCGCCGGCCACAAGAAAATGGCCGCTTACAATACAGTGTAAACGGCCATTTTCTTGTGGCCTGTGGGCATGCACAGCCGGCTTTGCCCTAGGCCCGAAGCCTAGAGGTTTGAAGCCACGCCAGAAGAAGACGCGTTCCTGAGGCTGAAGAAAATGGAGGTGGCGCTGGAGAGTACTCTCGCAGCATTGGGTACGCCCCTAGTGCTGCGAGAGAACTCATTTACATACCGACGAAAACTGGATTATATACCGTACAGTGGCGCAGAGAAGACATCTAAAGGTAGGAGAAGAATAGCCTTTCTTAAGGTTATTCCTACGTGGTAGGCAGAAGAAATTGAGTTTTAATGATAGGATCCCTTTAAGGACAACATCTGTATGGATTTGTATGGAAAGTCCTGCAAGTTTGACTTTGTGACCCTCTATTATCCCTCCTGGAAATGCATCAATACATTAACAAGCATCCCTGTTTACACAATCTAATACGGTCCAATCAGTCCTGTCTAGACATACACTATTAATATGATAAACAGCAAAGCCCATGGATTGCCAGGAGGAATAACAGAGGAACTCAGTTCAAAGTCCTAGAAAAAAAATTCTCTAAAATTGTCACTTCATGGGGAACACCAGTGTTGGAAGACATAGTCAACAGCAAAAATACCCTGCTATAATATATGATGGATACCAAAGTCAGACATCGCTGGTGTTCGTCCTATGAAGGATCTTTCCGTCTTTCTGGGAAAAAAATAATCCAAATGTGAACAGTGTCCAATTCGTAGAGTTTTTATGATAAAATTGTCGATTGTTGCATCGCAATCATTTAATAAAAATAATTGAAATGGATTTTTTATACAATTTTTAAGGCCTTTGACCAAACCTTAAGTTCTCCATTAACCCACCTGTTCGGTATGAAGATGCGACATGTTTATTGCTGGAAGAGGGTTCACTTTTTTTTTGTTTTGTTTTTAAGTTTCAGGGTCACACATGACCACCTTCATGCAAGGCAAGATGGCATCTGAGGCCCTGAAACCTAGTAGGTATAGTCACTGACCATTGCCAGTTCTTGTTGTCATTTTCATTTCTGTCGGAATAATTCCCATATTTCCCAACGTTCATGTAATAACGGACAATCTAGAAAGTCGCAACGACGACAGATACGTGTAGGGTTCGTCTTCAGCAAAAATGTTGTTATGGGGGGCGGGCCAGACTACACGACTACACGCCAGACTACACAGAATCATGGGCCACAAGGCAAAGTCCAGACCTCAGTCTTATAAGGAGACTCGGCTTCTTACTATGTCAGGGATT
Source organism: Leptodactylus fuscus (assembly GCF_031893055.1). Classification (NCBI taxonomy): domain Eukaryota; kingdom Metazoa; phylum Chordata; class Amphibia; order Anura; family Leptodactylidae; genus Leptodactylus; species Leptodactylus fuscus. Next base: position 79,307,147 of record NC_134273.1, read on the forward strand.
CTTCTTCAGTAAGACTGTGACAACTACACAACAGTAAGACTCACTTCACACTACCACGCCAGTGACTGCAGACGGTAAGTGCGACTGCGTTGCGAGGCTTCAGATGGATAATAACCGTCCCCATACATAATTAATACTGTTTGCTGTGTACATAACTGGGATCTACTCTAAGGAACAAGAAAAATACAGCTACAAGGTAAACAGAGTCTGGAGCGCAGCGTGACAGAAGCCGCCATGTTTGTTAGCCTTTGTTAGTGGGATCTGAACACAGAGCCCCGGAGCAATGACATTAATTGACTGCACTCCGACAATCATCCGATATACCGCAAACTGGTGCCCGGCCAGAAATACACATACAAGATCCATGATGTAATTACATTGCTTTGTATCACAACATTGTACAGGAAAAAGAGATAGATAGATAGATAGATAGATAGATAGATAGATAGATAGATAGATAGATAGATAGATAGATAGATAGATAGGAGATAGATAGATATGAGAGCGATATGAGATAGATAGATAGATAGATAGATAGATAGATAGATAGATAGATAGATAGGAGATAGATAGATAGATAGATAGATAGATAGATAGATAGATGATAGATAGATAGATAGATAGATAGATAGATAGATAGATAGATAGATAGAGTAGATAGATAGATAGATAGATAGATAGATAGATAGATAGATAGATAGATAGATAGGAGATAGATAGATAGATAGATAGATAGATAGATAGATAGATATGAGAGCGATATGAGATAGATAGATAGATAGATAGATAGATAGATAGATAGATAGGAGATAGATAGATAGATAGATAGATAGATAGATATGAGAGAGATATGAGATAGATAGATAGATAGATAGATAGATAGATAGATAGAGTAGATAGATAGGAGATAGATAGATAGATAGATAGATAGATAGATAGATAGATAGATAGATGATAGATAGATAGAAATGAGAGATAGATGATAGATAGATAGATAGATAGATAGATAGATAGATAGGAGATAGATAGATAGATAGATAGATAGATAGATAGATAGATAGATAGATGATAGATAGATAGATAGATAGATAGATAGATAGATAGATAGATAGATAGATTTCATGCAGAATTCCCAGATTACAGGAATCTCATTGTAGGCTGAAGAAAAGTAAAAAAAATAACAGATCAATGAAATTGTTGACAATTTGCCAGAAATGTAGAACTTTCCAGATGATAGAACTTTCCAGTCACCATCACTTCCGCGCCTCTCCATCATTTTCTTATTTCTAACGTCTTCTCTTTATTTTCCAGATTCATCCCAGATCCTAAGATTTCTTTTTCCGGCCATCATCACCTCCACCTGCTGATGAATGAGGACGCCATAACACAAACTCCAATCTCCTTGAGACAAACACGAGTACCCTAAGGATTTACAAGCCAAATGGATATTTTACTTGCACTTTGACTTTTTGATGACAAACTCTCAGTGGTTTCACTATGTGAAATAAAGTTATCCATGGGGAGCAACAACTTTGCAAAAAATTGACTTTGGCCAAGAACGGGACAGGAATATTTTGTGGGATGTGGAATTCTGGATTTGTATCCTGCGAGTATCATGTATATATAAGTGAAGGACCCACCAGTAAGGCGTTAAGGACCCCTCCCGATACTCGGACTACGACCCTGTTTCTATCACTAGCTATGGACTGGATAGACCAGGGTCAAACTTCTCGTCCTTGAGGATCTTCAACATCTACACGGAATCAAGATCTTCCTTCAATTCCGGATGAACATGTTGATGATGAAATATGTTATTTTTTTCTATTGTGTTCCGGAAGCTTTTTACCCATGTGTGATTATAGCATGCCAGCTTTGATTATGTCAACATTTCTATTCAAATACGGTCGCTCCCGCCATCTTCCAACAAAGTATTTTTTTATAGGAAGTTCAACGGAGGAGGAAACGGCGTCAAAGCACGAAAAAAACAGCCACCGTGGAGAGCGGCCATGAGTCCATGGCTATCGGGATCTTTGTATTATCACTGGTGTAAATAGGATGTCGGCAGGATTTGTATAACCGGTGCTGTCTGCAGTAAACCCCACTGTTTTGCACTTGCTTATTCCTTTAAGAGTAAAAGTCTTAATAAACATTATTTTGTTCGATTTATCTTTTTTTTTTTCTATGGTAAATCACGTTTGGGTCCAAACCAATTTACATGATCAACCTGCACTACAGTGACACCCATGAGCATGTGGCCGAGTCTGGTACTGCTTTTCAGCCCTGTTCAATTGGATAGGCTAAACTGCAGTACCAGTTGCTGCCACTTGGATTTGGATGTCACTCTGTTGGGTGAGACATTGAGGATTAGCACCCCCTTTGTCCAGAAATCGGGGGCCCCAACCAATCCCATATTCAGGGTCTATTCTGGGAAACACATTCTATATGGTGGTATTATTATGATTATCTGGACAGTTTGGTGGTCTGGCTCCTTCACAGTATGTTGGTGTTATTTAGTCATGTATGGTGGTATTATCCAGTCATGGTATAGCATCATCAGGTTACAGTATGGTAGTGTAATCCAATCAAGATATGACGGTGTTATCTAGTTACAATATGGTAGTAATAGACACATGATGGTAGTAATATTTAGTCATAATATGGCGGTAGTATCTAGTCATGCACAGTATATAATCCAGTTATCGTGTGGTGGTATTATTTAGTCATGACATGGCGGTATTATTCAGTTATGGCATTTCAATGTTATATAATTACGATATAGTGGTATTATTCAGTTATGGTAGTATTATCCAGTCATGTTATGGTAGTATTATAGCTACAATATGGTGGTATTAGTCAATAACATTATGGTGGTATTATCAAGTCCATTATGATGGTATTATCTACTTACTTGGTAACGTGCATGCACAGCATGGTATTATTATCCAGTTACCAGAGTGGTGGTATTATCTAGTTCCAATATGGTGGTATTATTTAGTTATGTACGGTATTATTAACCAGTCATGATATGGTGGTATTATATGGTCACAATATGGTAATATTATTGAATTATGGTAAGGTGACTGATATTCAGTCATGGTATGGTGGTATTATTTAGTTCCAATACAGTGTTATTAGTCAGTCATGTTGCGGTGGTATTATCTATCTACATTATAGTGATCCAGTTATGGTATGTTGGTATTATCTAGTCATGTTATGGTCACATTATTTATTATAGTATGGTGGTATTATCTAGTCATGTTATAGTCACATTATTTATTATAGTATGGTGGTATTATCTAGTCATGTTATAGTCACATTATTTATTATAGTATGGTGGTATTATCTAGTCATGTTATGGTCACATTATTTATTATAGTATGGTGGTATTATCTAGACATGTTATGGTCATATTATTTATTATAGTATGGTGGTATTGTCTAGTCATGTTATGGTCATATTATTTATTATAGTATGGTGGTATTATCTAGTCATGTTATTTATCATAGTATGGTGGTATTATCTAGTCATGTTATGGTCATATTATTTATTATAGTATGGTGGTATTATCTAGTCATGTTATTTATCATAGTATGGTGGTATTGTCTAGTCATGTTACGGTCATATTATTTATTATAGTATGGTGGTATTATCTAGTCATGTTATTTATCATAGTATGGTGGTATTATCTAGTCATGTTATGGTCATATTATTTATTATAGTATGGTGGTATTATCTAGGTAGAATTTTTGAGTTTTGGTGGTCATATATACTCACTGTGCATACTATTATTTGGGAGTAGGGCTATTCTATGTGTACGGTTGGCATATAAGTTGCGGTATAGCACCGCGACCCCTCCATTTCCCATTAGACTACAGGACTGGATCAGGAAAGACTGAGCAAAAATAATCCATATAATATGGAATGTGTTTCCTATTAACTTCTCCTATAATAAAACCAGAACCTTAATGTATTTTATATTTGCTAGAACATATCACTAATATCTTAGATGATATCCCAAATACCGTAAGTGGTCACATGACCCAGCTGAGGACCTAAACACAGCAGCCTCTGATGAGACATTACCTGCACTATAGAGTACAGACCTCCCAAATCGCTTCCTCGCTGCAGAAATGTAAAAATTATGATCCCAGTTTTCTAGACTTTGCCTTGTTGCCAATATGCGAATGCAATTTCCAGAGACCCGCCGCTTCCTGGCAGGCAACGCTATGGACGCGCCGCACCTTCCAATACAGCATTACCTTCAAATATGATCCCATTACAGTTACCTTGTATTTTGGATAGAACGGTTAATAAAACATTCTGCATAAAAGGGAAGAGAGACTTAGAATTCTATCCAACAATACACAATACGCTGCATGGCCGGGAAGCCTGGAACGAAACTGCCTGGTACCATTGCCAAATCTGCCCTTGGTCACGTTTGTCTGGTCTCATTTCATCTCGAATGTCCTCTCTTAATAATGTAATAATAGCAGAGCTGAGTTTGGTAAGTTTGTAGGTATTGGATACGGTTTATTGTCATATCAAATATTTGTTTTCTGTGGTTTTCCATAGAGGTGGGGAAACTAAATGTAGCCAAATCTGGATAAATATACATGCTTTAGAGGATTTATGGGGTCACCTCACCCTATGGAAGGATCGGGCCCACCAGAGGGAAAGTTCTCCATACTGGCTAATAGTGGTGTCCAGTGCAGTAGACTTTCCTCCAAGATGTCTATATACCACCACTATGTATATTAAAGGTCATCATTGCGATACAAACCCTTTAAGACACTTGTAGAGTATGCCCAATTATATCCAAATATCTCCCTCCATTGTCCTCAAGTGATGAAACTGGCCCTGTATCGTGCAACGCTGGCTTGTCAATGAGAATTCAGGTCACTGCTGCTCACAAGGTCATCACCATCCACTCCTGCTGCTGTAAACGCCCCCATGATCTGATTGGTTACAGAGTGTTCTGTCCCCGCCCACTTCAGCTCTAGATGAAGAGGAGACTGACAATGGATACAGAAAGTTACTTATAATGGGCTCTGGGCATCAGGCTTCAATGACCACGGGTCCTACCAACAACAATGACTGTAATAGACCAGAACCAAGTTAATATAACAGCTTGGGAAAGGAATTTGCAAATAAGTTCTCCATGATGGAAAACTCGTTGTAGCGCCACCTATAGAGTAATTCCTGGTTTTCTAAGAAAGCTAGACACATTTTCTTCCTCTAACAGAAGAGAGACCTATGTGTGGACAGCTGTTTTAGGGTTATTGACCCTCATCAGTGCAAAGCAGGACTAGGTGACAGGCCATGTTTGTTTTTCAGAAGGGTACTATGTTTCCTTAGGGAGACGTTGCCTTTATCAGGCCACCTGACGGTGTGTAGACATACAGTAATACCCCTTCTCACCTACACCCATGGCCTCTCTTGGCCACTGATGATGGGCAATAACCTTATTAACAGTTGCCTGCAGATGGATCTCTCTTCCTTTTTTGTTTATTAGAAAACCATGCATTGATTTATAGGGAGCTATCTTCCAAAAGGTGGAGCTAGAGTGAATTTTGCTTTTTCCATCAACATATTTGTAGAATTCGTAGCAGATCATGTATGGTCTAGACCAGGGGTAGGGAACATACGGCTCTCCAGCTGTTGCAAAACTACAACTCCCAGCATGCATACTTGCTCTGCTGTTCTTGGAACTCCCATGGAAGTGAATGGAGCATGTTGGGAGTTGTAGTTTCACAGCAGCTGGAGAGCCGAAGGTTCCCTACCCCTGATCTAGACTCTGCACACTACAAAGTGGCCTCATATAGGCAACATCTCCCTACACATAGACATAGTACCCCTTCTATGATGCTTTTGGCTCATGGGCTATGGGTATCCCAGTAGTTTCCAACCTCTCACTCTCAAGTTGCTGCATAACTACAAATCCCAGCATGCATACAGATATTAGGGCATGCTAGAACATCTGGAGATCCAAGACCTTTGTTTTGTCTTTCGGTGATGCCCAATGTCAAGCACCTTGCCGTACAGTATGTCTCCCTGGCTGTCAGCGGGGAGAACGTACACGGCTTCTATTACACACCCGGGTAGTTTTGACATCAGATATATTGATTGATGTTTACTAAATGAAAACACACATCTTACACTTTATTGCTCGCTGTTCACATAATTACTCAATGATTAAGTCGGGTTTATGACAAATAAAATTTGATGTTTTAATCCCTGGGATAGAAAACAGATTTTGTTATGAGCAGAATTATTCTGGTAATTGACATTAATTTGAGTAGAAGTCACTCCATGTGTACTGAATTATGTATAAAACATGGACGCCTTTACTATACAGATGCGGGCCCCGTGTAAACCACTAATGCCTTGTGTGCGGGGCCGATGGAAAAAAATTGGACCGCTAATGTGTGCAGTCCATGTTTTCCATGGACGCTGTCCATAGAGTTGACATGGCCAAGCTGCAAAAATGGACAGGGATCTGATATGGAATATTTTGTGGCTCAATTCTACAGCCTACTCATCGATCTTGGAAAAAATATGGCTTGTATCAAAGAAATAAATGGATCTGTATAGACCAAAATATGGTGTGTGCATGGGGCTGAAGGTCTTGTGCACACAGCAGAGCTGTGGCACCCATCGTCTCAATAGTTCCTTATTCGTTATGCCATACGGTGCCTCAATGTAGCATCATATTCTCTTCTTCTTAGGTAGATTCCTTCCAAAACATGGCACGTGATGGATTGGTGTGGGGCTGGGTGCTGAGATTCCCATTGATCTCAAAAAGAAAGGGGTTGAACCACCGTACTCCTTCCAATGTGAAGGTGCTCAATTTTCATCCATAAGGTAGGTTTAGCTGAAGAGTCTTCCACTTCTATGAGCCCGTACATGACATGGGAGCCCAGTAGAACCAAAAACACCATAGGGGGCAAAGTCTTCTGCCCCTTTGTTTTAGTGCTCAAGGGTGGACTTAGCACCCGGACCTTAAACAATCCAAACTTCTGAAGTGTCAATATCCATGTGAAAATATGGACTATACAATGGGTAGAGCAAATTCTGCGTCTGAAAAGTGTCCATACACAGTAGATTAATGTCATGAGAATGTGTATAGGGCTTTCATGACTTTCTACCGATGGCAGATGGTGGAAAATAGGATCTGCCCCATGCTTGGTCTTCTTGAAGTCAAAAGAGATAAGTCACCACCAAGGGGCTCGGCAGTGGATTACTCCACTTTCCCCATTGAGAACCCAAGTACACATAGCCCATCAGAGTGTTCGTATGTATGGGGGGGGTCTGTTGGAATACCAATTGGTTTGGCCATAAGATGTAGAGTTCACGACCAGCTTGACTATGTTCTTCTCTCATGGACAACTTTCTGGAGACAAACGACTTTCGAGTTGACCTCCTCTTAACACAAGAGTTATAAAAAGGGTTTAATGAGCGTCTGAGAGTCTTCACTAAGTGGAACATCTTATGGAAGCGGTGCACATCTCAGACATTTTATTTCCCAGAAGTCTTTGCTAAATTGACGCCACAGTCACTTAGAGGTCACACCTAGGAAAGCTCTCAGAAGGAATTACGAAGTGTCTACAGGAATGCGGGAACACTTTGTTCCAGGTCCACTTTTTTGGTAAATAACATCCCATAATTGGAACATTTTGAGTAGAATTTGATTACTTAATTTCGCCGGCCCTCATTCATTTCTCTCCACTTAATTAGATGAAAGCTGCAAACGGCTTTTAGGTAGCAACCCTGTGATTTATGGCCTCCAGGTAATAAAATAAGAAATGAATAAATCTCTGCGTGGTCTAATAAAGGAACATTAACGGTGTCGAAGATAAATCACTCACACTATCCTCATTATTACTCTAATACCTGACACTTAAAGTATATTTCAAGATGACATATATGATGTATTGAAAGGAGCCTTCAACTTTTTGCTCAGCTCTTTCACGTGGGTGGTAGGTTTATGTAGTATAACAGACATATAGGAACGTTGACTTGCATCAAGCCATGGTCTTGGGCTTCCATGGGAGAGGGGTCAACTATTGTCTACTTTCATCCCATGTAGAAATAGACATCGGTGGTGGAATGGAAGGTCAAGGTCAAAAATAAGGCAAACCATAAAAATTTACCATTTTGAAGATGAAAGTCAAGCAGAAAGGAAGGAGTGTTGGTCGTGATGAAGTCAACTTTCCTTACGAAATACGGGCCAGTTGGCACGCATGGACTTCTCACTTAGAAGTACAATACTTGGTTGGGTTGTTGTTCAGCACAGGTGACAGTGATGGATCTCCTTTCTCTGTCTCTTAGAATTATTTTTGGCCTCTCCTCTTTCCAGTTACTCACTATATACACTGCACTGTCTGTAGTGACACCAATTTTGAGGACTTTTCAACGGAACGTCACACATTTACAGCCATACTGTACACCCCACTCCTGTTGTCAGGATGAGTAACTTCTTTTATTATCCCATATACCTGCTTACATAAGGAATGCTCGTGAGTTCTTGCTAGGTTTGGTTACCTGAGTCTCCCCCAACTACACATGATGCCCAAAGCCACAAACCGTCATAGCCATGATCAGCCGTGGAGAGAGTAACTCCACCAACTTACAGCAAGAGACAGCACCAGAACACTAATAAATGGTGGTGCAGGATCTGCGTCAATTTAAGAACATTGGGTGAGATTAGTTAATAAACCAGTGTTAAGACATTTTCACACGGTCAGTATTTCATCAGTATTTTGCAATCAATACTTAGGAGTGGGTCCAAAACACTAAAGTGGTACAAATCTTTCCATTCGACTTTTTGGTTGCACTTTTTGGTTTTGGCTTGCAAATACTGATCAAATACTGACCATGTGAAAGTGGCTTAGATAAGGGTGTGTTGACATCTGCATCATTCTGGTTGGAAGGATTAAACAGTAAAGATGGTCCACGTAATGTCAGGTGACAATGGATCCTGAGGGTTGACTATTGACTATAATGGAGTCCTTTGAGTATCCATTGTTTTCTCCTCGACATTGTCGGGTGAAACAATTCGGCATGACACTGGCACAAATGTGAACACCAGTGGCGTAAGTAAAGTCTTATTGGCTCCAGTGCAATCTTTTGCCCGGGGCCCCCCTACTTCAACCCTACAGTGACTTCTTGATAGTGATGGTTACGGGTACTAAGGAGTTTAATCCACCTTAGTGTGGTTAGGGGAGTCTGTGGGTCTCCTTGGCGTATTGTCCAGATGGAATCTCAATACTGATACCAGTGCTTATGGGCCCCCCAAGGCTCCTGGACCCCTGTGCAACTGCACCCTTTGCACCCCCCCAAGTTACGCCCCTGGTGAACAGAGCCTAATAGGAGCAATGGACTAAGAAGCACCAAATTTATCAAGAAGCGTATACATCTAACAGCAGCCCACGGGCAAGTGCAGAATGCCGTGTGCCAACATTTGCAACTTTTTATGCCAAAATCTGGTATAAAAGGAATCCTAAATTCCCCTCTAAGTCTTAAGAATTTCTTTATACAAAATTTTTGGGTTGGGGGGGATCAGCACACCCCATCATCTGGATGTCCTGAAAGCCTCCAGTCCTTATACATCCATCCATTAGGCGCCCATTTATTAGTGACAGCCATTTTTCTTGCTGTCGCAGTCTGTTTAGCAGAATTTTTCTTCCCCTCGCTTCAAAAATATTATTTTCCTTGTCTTATTGTGCAATAATAATAAATGGGACTATATTTTCATTCGGCTGTTTTATCCCGAAGCAACAGAGCATTACATTAATTGACTTGTCTTATTAATTCAATAAGCTGCTTCTAAGATGAAATGCTGGGCTATGCTCGCCTGTTTTAGCACTTTTTGGCTGTTAGAAGAAAGGCTTTAAGGCTCAAACTGTTCAGATGTTTTGCACACTTCACTGAATAATTTAATGCTCTGCTGAATGTGGAATTGCTACAAACTGCGACTTTTTTTTTCAAGGAGTTATCATTTAATTTTTCATTGCATGCTACGACAAGAAAACACTTAACACTTTTTACATAAAACACATGTATCCCGAGACGTGAACCGAATACACCGCACGTCTTATAGATTAGGAAACTTCAGCCGGGCAATGAGGTGAGTTACAAACTATGACTGCTATGGGGCAAGGTAGCAAGGAGAGCATGAGATCCAGAAGGAAAGATTTGCTTCCAGAACTGCCGCCGAGCCTCGGCTTACTGAGCCGGAAATCAGTGACTAAGGGTGAAAGAAGTGTTTATAGCGCTTATGTGCTCTGGCGGAATGGAATAGACGGGCAGATGTAGCAGAGCTGAGCTTGTTGGCTGCAACGGGCACAATTCGCGGTGATATGACAGTAATTATGGCATTGTTAAAGAGAACCTTTCACCACCACCAGTTCTCTGCATTTGATTCTGGCACAGTTGTCATTTTTTCTCTAGCCCACGCCATTCCTGAGCAATCACTGTTGTTAGTGTTGGTGCTTGATATACTATTTAGGCTCTGCACTGTCAGGAGGGTGGGGTCGGGCAGGAGGAGACAAGGGGTGTGACTCAGGTCTGACACTGGCTGTCACTGATTGGAGCTCTGAATCACGCCCCTCCTGCTTGAGCTGAATTTGCATATCAGACTACCTGCACTTGTAGCTCAGGAATGGTGGGGACGAGAAGGAAAATTGCAACTGTGCTGGAATCAGTGGAGCAGCAGCAATTAACAGATGCTAACAAGCAAAATTGGTGGAGATCCTCTTTAAAGGGAATCTGCAACCATATCAATCTATCTGTGCAGATAGATAGTTTAGGGTCACGTGAATCTATTTTTCTGTGATGGGTTTCCCCAGGGGCCGAAAAACACCTGCAGCGTTATATAGGAACTGCAAAGTGGATGTGAGTCATATGAAGCCCATGTCCACTTTGCAGTAAAAACTGCAGCGCGGACACGCTGCGATTTCCAAAACCGGAAATCGCATCATGTCAATTATATCTACGGAAACACCAGCGGCTTCCCTGTAGATATAATGGTAACAGAAAGCGCTGCAGGAAGAACCCCGATGCATTCCCGACGCAGTTTTTGCTGCAGCGCTTTAGCTCTGTGGATCGTCCTGTGGGGCCTTAGCCTCAAGGAGCCATGATGGCTCAATTTAATCGAGAACAAGGACCCTCTTCTACTCTATGGACTGTCAGGTCAGCTGGGAATCCCACATTAGATGACATCACAATACCAGACACAGTGATGTCACGAGCTATAACACAGGGGTCACCTCTAATGACCTCACTATATAGTGACCCCTCCCTACACTAATGTAAAGTGATATGCAACATTCGGGTTTGATTGTCTTTTTTACAGTTCTGTAGATTTTTCTGCTTTCTTTCCAGAATTTTCTAACACCAATGAGTCTGGCATGACATAAATGCAGAGCGATTTTTAGATTAGCAATGAAGTCAGACTTCTTTCTCGCAGTTATGCTAATGCAACCGCAAAGTCTTAATAGGAGCGCACACAGAGACCTAACAATGATAAACAGTTGTTATATAGGAGAGATACACCAGACATAGATGGCGTCTGCAAGCATCACTTATCTTCCCGCCATGTGATCGGGGCTGCCCACTTCCATCAGCAATTGGATTCCCGCGGGTCAATTACTGGTACGTGCCAGCTGCACAATGCCGCCTTGCCAAATTAGGAGGATTCTGTTTCTTCACTTATTGAAGGCATTCCTTTTGTTTCCTCCTTAGACTTTTACTCTACGGATCCTTTGTCTTGTATTGTTCCCCACCTCTTCATCGTAGAATTTAGGTGTTTCATTGCCACCAGTGCATTCACTCCGGCCCCCAGCCATGCAGTTGTCGTTACATATTTGGTGACATAATGGCCGATTCTCTGGAGCTCAATAAATCCTAGTCTGGTCCTGTAATGGAAGCCACCACTGCAATAAGTCGAGTCATGAAGATTCTGCCCTCCTAGATATTCTGGGGGGTAACTGGGGCTTGTGCTCAGGATACTGGTTGTTGGAGACATAAGGCTACTTGCAAACGAATAGGTGAGGGCCACTGGTTGTGATTGACCAACATGATCGGTGCATGGGCACCATATAGATGTCATCCGTGTGCCACCATTGCACCAGCCGTGCTTCCGCGGCCCCTCTCGTTTAATGGGGACTGAGAAGCAGGGTAACAAAACTGGACAGGGATAGAACAAAGCTGGATAGCATGCCGACCTAGCACACAGCCATGTGCAAAAGCCCTAAGAGCAGGGAACGCAACATCTGCCCCAGGTGACGGAAGGCTTTGGTGGAAGGAGCTCAACCACAACATGCAGGCGGACTATATAAAGTTGTGTAGTAAGGGGTGCTGAGTGCTTAGATACATAGTGTACAAAAGTTGCCAATACTCTGCTGACTCCACAACTGTCTCCTCTGGCTTTCACATCAGTTGGGAGCTTCATGGCATGGGTTTCCAGCTGCAAGCAAGTCTTCATTGCCAAGCACAACGCCAAGAGTTGGATGCAGAGGTATAAAGCATCATGTCTCCACGGGATCTGGAGAAGAGGAAACAATGGTTGATGAATCTGGTCCTAGAGATCATAGAATTCAGTATTAAATAAGGGGAAGTCTTCACCAGCATCAGAGGATCCTCCAGTAACCCAGGGCTTCGACACAACAATGAACTCAAGAAGACAACCCCATTTGGTGCCGATTGACTTAGCACCAGGGTCTATTACTTTTGCGATGATTCACAGGTAACCTATTAGATCTTGTTAATGATACGTCCTCAGTGTACAATGTTCTCTTATGGATCCGAGGCACTCCAATCCTGCACATGAAGGTTTTTTGCACGGTCAGGGATCGGCCCCGCCTAACCATCCTATACAAATCTTGATAAAGTAAACATAAAATTCTGTGGTCTGCATTCTACTGGGCTCTCCGAACTACAAATGCAGACTTGTTCCCTGTGCGATTTGCCTTTTGGCACTTTCCATGGGAAGTTATATTTATATACTCACCTGTGCCAGAGTAATTAAAACATTGCAAATTAAAAGAGAGACAAACGTCGCCTATTCACATTGCTGGAGACTGAACAAAGGCTCGGATGATATTCCGAGAGACAAAAAAAACCACTCTTCTATAGGGAGGATATAGGGCAGTCTTTTAATAACATGAGATACATGTGTTATTTTGTAACCATTTGAACTATGGTAACAGACTACAAACTAACCATGTGTAGTCTGATTGTGAAGTCATGTGTTAATCCAATGTTCTTAGAAAACGGGGAAATGGAGGGAAGGAACACGTAAGAACGGGATCAAACTACATTAGACATAAAGCCATAGAGACACATAGCTCTGCATAGGAGCTGGATACAAAAAACGGTAGGATAGATTTTAGTGCGTATAGTAGAGTTCGGTCATGTTAATATAATATATCAGTGTAAGGCCTGTGCCCCATCCCAGTATGTTATATATTTTTCAGATACGTCAATCCCACCACCTACTCAGGTCCAAATTCCAGTCTGTAGGGGGCAGAACTGGAGCCCTCTTTTCCATCCGTATGTGCCGCTTGCATCGTATGTTTGTCTTCATATTTGAAGCTTTGTGTATGAAGCTTTTTATTGACGTCCTTCTATATTGTTCTGCATTGAATTTCCATCCATTCACTGTTTTGTGCACCTGCAAACCCGCATTGGGCCCCGAGCGCAGAGATCACCCCTAACGTTAGATTTTGTTACACGAGTCTCACTCGCTCAATACAAAGCATTATGTTTACCCGAAGGCTTTGTCTCCACTGCCAAACGCGTACCAGCTTGGCAGAACTTGCGAAAAGCATTTGCTCAGCTGCCGGCCCATGGGGCTCGACAACAATCAGATGATTTCTTGCCCACATGCAATATTAACACTTTCCTGCAAATGGACGGCACACAGTATGAGAAGGCAATGACATTAGAGCGGATGTAGAGATGTGCATGAAAATACAGTGCTGTGCAAATGTTTTAGGCAGGTATGGGGAGAATGCTGCAAAGTAAGGCCCGGTTCACATCTGAAAAATTTGGTATTCCGCTTGTGGACCGCCCGAATGGGAACCTATATGCATTAAAAAGTAGTTAGCTAAGAAACACACGGACCCCATCCTACTAATATTATAAATGTGAAAGTTTGTATGTTTGGGGACCATTTTCGCCAACAACACACTCATTAAATGGCGTTCCAGTGAGGTGTTGAGATGCCAGAACAATCACGGGCACAGCGCGGGGAACGAGTTCAGCGGCAGGCCAGCTTGACAGCTGCCGAAACACTGGAGCATGCGGATTATCAACACCAACAACACACTCTTTATATGACGTTCCAGCGAGGTGCTGAGATGCTGGAACAATCATAGGCACAGTGCAAGAAACAAGTTCAGCGGCAGGCCATCTTGAGAGTTGCCGAAGCGCCAGAGCATGCAGATAATGAACACCAACAACACACTCATTATATGGCGTCCAAGCGAGCTGCTGAGATGCCAGAACAAATACAGGCACAGCGCGAGGAATGAGTTCAGCGACAGGCCAGCTTCCCAGCTGTCGAAACGCAGTAGCAGGTGGATCATCAACACCAACAACACGCTCATTATATGGCGTCCCAGCGAGCTGCTGAGATGCCGAAACAATTCCAGGCACGGTGTGAGGAACAATTTCAGCAGCAGGACAGTTTAAGAGCTGCCAAAATGTTGGAGCAGGCAAATCATCGACAGCAGCAATTGAATATACGCGGATCATCGACGCCAATAACCTGCAGACAAAATCGTGGGCAGAGGCTAGTTGGCTATAACGGGGTCCATGTGGTTTCCGCATGAAACATGCGGAGATAAAAGTGCTGCTTCGCTACGCTGTGTCACCTACCTCTATTGTATAGGGGACAAAGGAAGTTCTCCTTATATTGCTGTACTGCCTCCTGCTGGAGAAAAGATGTTACGCGACTATTACGTGCGACTAATTTGGGCCATCCTGTAGCTTCACAGAGACAGAAGGAATGTTCCGGATGATGGGAATAATCTGTCCTCATTTCATGCAACGGATGAGAATACGATGACAGGGCGCTGAGCGTGTGCGTGCGGATAATGTATTGGAGTTCTGCATTTGTCTTTGTGGATTTAATTCTCCCATTTGTCTTCCTCTTCCTCAAACATCTGTAAATGCCACATTTCGGAGTGTAAGCAAAGCAAAGACGCGTGCTAAAGTGACAGAGCGCCGCAGACGTCCACGGCAGCGTGCAGCTCCCACTACCATGCTGTAGTCTCCGAGTGTGCGCCTGTGTCAGAAACAATCAGACACTGGCATGTGTACGGTAAGAGCTGTGCACCCTCAGGAGCCGCCATGACCTCTTTAAATACGGAATTCCTCATATTTTTTTTTATGGAGATGACATGCGTGTCGTAATAAGATGAACGTGTAAGGGATGTAGCAGAGCTGACGGTGTCATTGTTTGATGCAATGTCATTCTATACGAATACGGAAAATCCTTACAGATGATTTCGTACAAATATAGACAAAAATTGTAGCACGCTCCAATGGAGTCCATATGGCGGTATTCTCCCCTAGAGGGTTGTGACTATACACACAGCACTCTATGGAGCCTATATAGCAGCAGATAGGGACGTGTACAGACTGTGTGCATATAGCCCTGCTGATACTCCATATGTCACTGTATGATGTCTCACTTCATGCCATATGTAGGGGACATATTCCCCATATAGCATTTATATACATTCAGCGGCTGATGTATATAAAATACAAGGCGCTGTCAATTCTTAGGCACCTCTACGTGGGCCCTAAAGTGCTAAATCCTGTAGGATTACTCTGGCTACTAAACCTAATAATAGACTGACACTTGCCAATTCTGTATAGGTTTTCTTTGCACTGGTCAACTCATTTACAATTGAAGATAACACCTGTATAGATAACACCACTGGTCCATTATGACATCACTACCGGCAATAGATGATGTCACAGCTTAGCTCCTCCCCCTTCCCTGCACTGAGCATGTCTAGAAAACTCTCCCATAGACCTCAATGAGTCGGCTCCAGACTATTACTGGTTATGGCCATGACTGTGCTGTAAAGCAGGTCACTAAATGCTGTTAATAGAAGACCCTCAGACAAGATGGCCATCCCCGTCACCACAAATCATAACTCCCGCGTCCTGTCCTGGGACATTAACTACAACCCCCCCCCCCCCCCCCATAGCAAATACTCTGATCCATGTCAGCGATAGATTAATAATGGAGTGTAATGGGAAGGCTCCAGGTGGGCCGGCCCACTTACTGATTGGACGGGGGTGTCTCCTCCTGCACAGGTGTATAATGGGGTCCCTATGCCGTTACTGTCACAGGACCTTTGGAGGACCGAAAGGTCCTAAAGTCACAGCAAGAAGAAAAGTGAGGAGACTGAAGAAGAGAAAAGCTGAGGAAGGTAAAAATGTGGAGAAGTGTGAGAGACATTGCACAGTATCACTACCATTGTCATGTATACACACTGCACAGTACCACTTCCATTGCCCTGTATAGACACTACACAGTACCACTTCCATTGACTTGTATAGACACTGTACAGTACCACTTCCATTGCCCTGTATAGACACTGCACAGTACCACTTCCATTGACTTGTATAGACACTGCACAGTACCACTTCCATTCCCGTGTATAGACACTGCACAGTATCACTTCCATTGCCTTGTATACACACTACACAGTATCACTTCCATTGCCTTGTATAGACACTGCACAGTACAACTTCCATCATCATGAATAATAATAATAATAATTCAAGACATAATACAAGACTTCTCCCAAGTTGCACCACTTCTCTGGAATGCTCTACCCCGGACAATAAGATTAACTCCCAACTTCTACAGTTTCAAACGCAAACTAAAGACGCATCTTTTCAGACTAGCCTATCACAATTCCTAATGCACAAAATTGTCTGACCACTGTATAAGCAATGCCGCCCCTGCTACCTCTTGTGTCACCCCCTCTACCTCATAGATTGTAAGCTCTTTTGAGCAGGGCCCTCAGTCCCATTGTGTGAAATGACGTTCTTTGTTATGTATGTCTGTATCTGAACCCTATAAATTGTACAGTGCTGCGGAATATGTTGGCGCTATATAAATAAAATGTATTATTATTATAATAATAATAATAATAATAATACAGCGTTATCAGATCTACCACCACTGTGACTCTGGCTATTAGATTTTTATCCAGGGCCACTTTGAGTTCCCAGTCGGCCCCTGGTGAGACTGGTCTGGAGATATACCTGTATCCATAGATCTGCCTCTAGGTGATTCCCTCTCATTAGTGATATACTGGACTCATTAGGTTAATTACAAATTTCTGAGTAATAATTAAGATGATTTATCATCGGCGGTGTTATATATCA
Source organism: Leptodactylus fuscus (assembly GCF_031893055.1). NCBI lineage: Eukaryota > Metazoa > Chordata > Amphibia > Anura > Leptodactylidae > Leptodactylus > Leptodactylus fuscus. The sequence continues at coordinate 79,324,562 of NC_134273.1, forward strand.
CACTCTGTGTATATTTTGCGCCTATCCCTCCTGTATACCCTTCCCTGCCCTTGTTACTTTCTGTCCATCCTTTACATGGAGTCTTACAGCTAAAGAGGACGACATCGGGGTCAGCACAATACGGGAAATCACCCCTGTATATAAGTCACACACATGGATGGCGATGGACACTCCTCCTTCATCCTCTCATGGAGCATTTGGCATCTTCTCCGACAAGTATGGAGAGATTTCTCTAAGGATCCAGTTTTAATCTGAAAAGATGTGAGGAAGAATTAGGAAAGTGAAGAAGAAACCTCTCCAGTGAGAGCGATGGGGATGGACACAATGGGGATCATATACAAGGGATCTTCCCAGACCATATTTTCTGATCATTGGGGTTCCAGCCCCTGACACCCCCACAGATCAGCTGTTCAGACCATGTGAGGTCATGTTCATAAGTCACAGACTTGGCTGCAGCTAATACTGATGACTTTAGGCTGGGCTGGCTCCAGGTTTGTGGGCCCTTGGGTGACAGCACTGCAAATATAAACACCTTAAATTGGATGGTTTTACTGCAGCAACCTCTGCAGGACTTCTGTAGCTTTCAATCTTTATATTGCAAAGATTGCCCCCAAAAAGTTGTGTTTGGACGAACCCAAATTTTTTGGAAAATCTGTATCGGACCTGGCTTTTTACGAACTGGTTTGCTCATTCCCAAACACAATATATAGATAAGACACTAGAGTACTCCATGCCTTGCTAAATATCTGTATTTGCTCTTGGGCTTCACAAAAGTCCGCGGCCACCAGAACCATGAAAAACCACCAGCGCAGACTTTTAATCACAAATGATGTGCGAACACCCCTGACTATACTCATCACCAGAGAAGCGGGATATGAGGATAAGTTTTGACAATCAGATGTCTTCCGTTGACCTTTGGGAAGGTTCCAGCAGGATCGCTGCTTGTTAATGCGTTCACAATTCTACAATATGCATTTCAAGTCCCCGGCGGAAAGTGAAAATGAAAAAGTGATCAGAATTTAAGCATTGCAGACATGAAGAGAGAGGGTCGGCCTGGCGGAGCCCCGGATTTAACCTTCTATACCTCACTAGTAATCAACATTTTGCCCAGGGAAATCAAACGCTAATGCGGAGATAGATGTGTAAGGTTGGCATCTTGGAGAAGGTTCGACAGCAAGACCAATTCTACTTATTTCAAAGATAAATAAAGCAATGAGACGTCTACTGGATGTGAATGTTAAGCAATGGAGGTGGAATGGACTACATGGCGGTTTTATAAGGAAAAGTGCAACTAGGGTCTTATGGGCAGTGTGTTGTGGGGTGACTGATGGAGTCTAGAAGGTGGCAGTAAGGGCCCTGGTGATAAAAAGTCAGTATTAGACTTATTAGGACATGGACATGATAGGTGAGGGTTCCCAGATTAAGGTCCCTGTTAGGGTTGAGCGATCGGGTTAGGAAAAGATCGGATCCCGATTGTTGATCGAGCAAATTTCACGATTGGGATCAGCTGGAAAATGATCGGAAATCGGATTTTGAAATCTCAAGATCAGCTCAATCCGAAAAGTGACTTTTCCCATAGAGAAGCATTGACTAAGGTTGAGCGATCGGGTTCAGAAAAGATCGGATTCTGATTGGTGATCGAGCAAATTTCACGATCGGGATCGGCTGGAAAATGATCGGAAATCGGATTTTAAAATCGATCCTGAAATCTCAAGATTGGCTCAACCCTAGTCCCTGTCTTACACTAGGTTCACACTAGCGTTCTGGGACCCAAAAAATTGAGACCTTGTCGCTTAAAAAGAGGATACCTGCATAGACTCACAGACCCCTTAGACTGTAATGGGGTCCACTAGGTTTGTGCCCTGAAAAAAAGAACTTTCTTCCAATATTAGGCAGAGCCTTAGAAGACCCCTGGAGCCAGAGTAGACAATCCTGGGCCTCACTGTGCTGCAAAGCTTCTGAACATAAAAACTTGTTCTCATGAGCACATCTAGGAAACCACTGGGCGCTGGGGTGCAGAGTCTAAGGAATCTCTCCTAGTAACATGTTGGTGATAGCTAGGGAAAAGCAAAGGGGTTTGTTACAAGTGTCTCCAAAAATGTTGCATATTGTAACACAAATATTGCTGGGTTTGCCTGTAACGCATGCTGACCATGGTGTTAGAGGGAGGCGAGGTCAGGACAGAACTGAGAGTCACCACTAGGAAAGCAGAAAGGAAGCTTCATCCCTAGGGAAGGGTCAGGAATGAAATCTGGAGCAAGTCAAGAGGGTAACAGGTGTATCCAAAGGATAAGGTGGGAGTATAGGCAGGCAACAGCAGCCATCAGGACCAACAGATGTACTACAGGTACTAGGTGTGCGATCCAAAACTAAAGACAAAAGTAGTCAGGAATAGACGGAAGTCAGGAATAGAAGTAGTAATACAGGCATCCGAAATTGTATCCAAAACACAAGGCAGGAGTATAGTCAGGTATAGCCGGGTGTCAGGACCAGTGGGAAGAAGCTTCAGGTATCAGGTGTATTATCTGAAACTTAAGACAGGAGTAGTCAGGAATAGATAGAAGTCAGGACCAGATGTTGTACAACAGGTACCAGGCATAGTATCCACAAGACAAGACGGGTAGTCAGGAATAGATAGAAGTCAGGACCAGATGTTATACTACAGGTACAAGGCATAGTATCCGCAAGACAAGACAGGGGTAGTCAGGAATAGACAGGCACCAGGGCCAGTGGGTATCAGGTATGAGGTGTAGTATATGGAACTCGAGACAGGAGTAGTCAGGACCAGATATCGTACTACAGGTACCAGGCATAGTATCCGCAAGACAAGACAGGAATGTTGTCACAAATAACCAGGAATTAGGGCCTATAAGAACTAGATGTGCTTGTTGTCAAAGAAGACAGTAACATAGTCAGGAAACAAGGTTAAGGTCAGGAATAGGAGGAACAGATAGCAATCCAGATATAAGAATAAGGAACCTTTAAGGAAGACCCTTGACCACCAGGCAATGTGAGGCAGCTGGATGCCATTATGCTCTAGCAGCCATAAAACCTTGGTCCAAACCAGTAGGGCTATGACAGAATTTAGACGGAGAAGGAGGAGAAGTGTACATTGGTCTAGTAAATAAATTCAGTCATCGGGGTGGGGGGGGGGTGGCACTAGACTTGGAGCAAGGCAAGTAACACTTGTAAAGGACAACAAACCAGAACATCAGGACTATGATATTAATTGCTGTGGTCTCTTCACTTCCTACCCAGCGCAGCGCCATACATTGTATAGTGGCAGTGCTTGGTATTGCAACTCATTTAAATGGTTCTGAGCCGCAGCAGGATGGATGGATGTGATATCACTGGCCTGAGAAGGGGAAGTGGAGCTCAATATCATCGCCCCTGACAATCCCTTTAAATTTATGACTCTTTTAGAAAAGTGACTCCATAGTTTAGATGGAAACTACAACGGTCTTCAAAGCCATTAAGAAATGAGACCTGTTCACGTTGGTGAATGGATGACGCTTGCCAGTAATCATTTAGATTTATTAGACCCCCTGGTGATTCTTTAGCTTGAGAGACGAGTCCGAGCGATCGGAATAAATAAATATATAACGGTAATGTGAAGGACGCGTTTTACTCGACTGTAAATAATAGATTTCCTCTACATGATAGACTATAGCAGCGACACATAAGTGATGAGACGTGGAGCAGATTTTTTATTTTTTATTTTTTTTGCTGCCATTGCCTTTAAGTGCTCTTAAGTGCTTTTATGTAAAATAAAAAAATAAAATAAAAAATTCCGAAAAATTCCGGCAGCTTGTACGTGATTTACGGACATATATTAAACATTCAGTTATTGGCCATTGTTTAATGCAAATGATTTTTTACCAAAGCGCCGTTAACGCGGCGAATGAAGGATCCCTCGATACATAACATCAGACAAGGCCGGATACATCTGACCATTTATTTTGCTCGGCGCGGAGATTTTTCGCTTTTTTTTTTTTTTACATTTTCATTATCTGGAGTGCCCAGAAGCGCCCGCCATAGATCCTCTTTCTGCTGACAAGAAGAACATAGAACGGGACAATTACTCAAAAATTTCCCAATTAGAGAAAAATTTTCATCCGGCCCCTTTTTTTTTTTTATTAAGCGCTTTAATGGCGTCCTAAATAAACGCTTTACGGAGATGGCAGATTATCCCGAGAAGGAGAATTTAATTTTGTGATCTATCTGACGGCATTTATTGTATCGTAATAAATGGATAGAATACGGCGCGTCCTTGGCGAAATAATCTGCAAACAATAGGCTTTGCCCATCGTGCGGGAAACATAGTTATTTAATGAATACTAAAATTCCTCCGATTTGGCGATGTGTGTGCGCGGAACGTAAATGAAGCGGCCCGAATCCTTTTAATAGGGATAATTAATTCCTGTGGGAGCGGAGATTTCTGTTTACACAGGTGTATGTGCACACTGCTGCCAGGATCACTGCTTTAACTCCTTCCTTTATATGCCAGGATCGGACGTGGAGGGAATGAATGATGGGGGTCGCCGAGTACCCCAGGAGGATTCACTGTCTATTCCCATTGAAGCGCAACTCTCTGCTCTCCTGACATGTCTGCTTTAGCATTTCCCCCCAAAATAACAACACTTAGAATTTTGTATTGTGCCATCCCTCTGTTATTCCTCCTGGACGGTGCCATTCTTCTGGTCAGTGGGCGTGACTCTGCTGCCTGTGTCGGAGTGTGTAGGGGAACGGCTGAGTAACAAGGAGTTGTCAAATTATACATACAATTCCAGGAGGAATAATCCCCATTGTTATATGGACAGAGCCATAGTGCTCTAAAAATAACCAATAACAATAATTATCTATCTACTGTATCTATCACCTATCTGTCTATCATTCTTAATATATATACTATATATTATCTATATACCTATTTATCAATTATGTCAATGTATCAATTATCTATGTATAAACATTTATCTATCTATCTATCTACTATCCATCCATCTCATATTTATCCATAAAGATCTCCCTATCTATCTATCTATCTATCTATCTATCTATCTATCTATCTATCTATCTATCTATCTATCTATCTATCTATCTATCTATCTATCTATCCATACATCTATCTATCTATCTATCTATCTATCTATCTATCTATCTATCTATCTATCTATCTATCTATCTATCCATCTATCTATCTATCTATCTATCTATCTATCTATCTATCTATCTCCTATCTATCTATCTATCTATCTATCTATCTATCTCCTATCTATCTATCTATTGACCCATCTATCTATCTATCTATCTATCTCCTATCTATCTATCTATCTATCTATCTATCTATCTATCATCTATCTATCTCCTATCTATCTATCTATCTATCTATCCATACATATATCTATTGACCCATCTATCTATCTATCTATCTATCTATCTCCTATCTATCTATCTATCTATCTATCTATCTATCTATCTATCATCTATCTATCTCCTATTATATGCCTGTGTAAGAAAAAAGAATTCTCTATAGTTATTATTATTATTATTATTATTATTATTATTATTATTATTATTCTGTCTCCCTGACCAGTTACTATGATGCTGTATACTTTGAGATGGACACATACTGTATGTGAATACTTTTGGAGTCCTCCTCCCCCATACTGGTTACATTACAGTTACATTCAGGTTCATCTTGCTCTTATCACCATATAAATCTTGCAATGATTAGAAGACATTAACCCTGTCCTGTCTGCAGCTCTGCTCACCAGCCCTCTGCCATGTTAGACAGATGACCAGGGGTCTATGCGGGAGCTGCGGCCATTATCCCTCAGCTCATCTCCTGCTGTTGTGTCTGCACTTTACCACAGCCTCTTTATTTTTAGCTTACACTTTCACCACTAATTACATATAAGGAGGAAACCTAATTATACATCGAAAAAATAATGACATGTTTTCTAGCAAATCATTACAGTGTATGCAAGGGGAAGTCAATGGAAAAACTCACAGACACTAAGCTGATTTAGCGTATGACTCCTGGATTTGTTACACTTTCTCTATGTTGCAAGGGTTGTCCAAGGTTAGAAGAAAAACTCTGCTTTTCACCAAAACAGCGCCACCCCTGCCCATAGGTTGTCTTGGGTATTGCAGCTCAGTTCCATTAACTTGAATGTGACATATTTCCCATGTACCCCGATGTGTTATTGGAGCTGAAGCCCAAATGAAGAGGTTTTAGAGCACTATAGAGGGTCTGCAGTTGGTGACGTAGACCCCAGAGCAGGGGCTACATAGGTAATGAAGGGAATTCTGAACAGGTATCTTGTTTGAGTCAAAAAATTCGGCAGATCCGATAGTCCAGCGCTCCGGTGGTCTTAAAGTTCCGGAGTTATGAGAATAGGGCTATTATATTAAGTGGTAAATGAGATTGGTAAAAAGGGTCTGTGTTTTTCAAAAAACAGTGCCACTCTTCTATATAGGTTTCATCTGGTATTGCAGTTTTTACACCTCATGGGACCCCCCTCTCTGAACCAGAAAGGAGAGCAGCTCTAAGCGCCATTTTTGTTCTGGAGGTCTCAAATCTACCATGTATTACATTCATTTGAATGGCCATCATGTAATACTACATTTCTCCTGCAGTGGCCGCTGCAGAGAAAACACCTAGCTGACTACTAATTTCCTTAGAAGAATCAGTGGTTTGCCATAGTTAATCAGCTGATCGCCTTGGTCGAATTTTTTTTTTAAGGGGTGGTCACTGATAAAACCAAGGTCCTCTTTGGTCATCTTCCGGCCTCATGGGTGACGTCATAGAACCCAGGAACTGCCGAGGACTGGGATTGGGTCTGGATGGTGCACCCCATGTGACCACTGAGGCCCAATCACAGTCTTCACCGGGGCCTGTCCTATCACCCAGAAGACTTAAAGAAGCCACAAGGTAAGACAAGGAATCCCAGGACGGTGAGTATCAGAATTTATGTCTCCACTCCTCCTACCCTGGGACCTTTGACTACTGTACTGGGGTCTGAAAAGTCCCCAGGGTACACTAATGATTCATGGGCGACGAACCCCAAAAGTTTGGGGTTCAGCAAAAAAATTGGGTTTGTTCCAAACCAGTTTGCTCATCTCTGGTCAGCACCCAATATCTACCTAAAAAGAAACTATATAATATAGAAAAGTATAAAATATAAAAAATTCCTTAGTTCTTCTCTATGCAGTCTTATCTCTGCAGCCAAGATGTCACTGCCAAAAACCCTACCGCCAACCCCTGCTTCGAGAAATAAAATATTCCGCTTTACAGATTTTCCATCAGCGCACAGGCATAAAATATATCCAAAATTCTACAAAATATGAAAATGATGTGAATATTCCGATTTGTTTTTGCACCCCCCTCCCTCCTTGTCAACAGAACTGTATACAAATATTATTGTCAGCACCCCCCCCTGGTCACCGCCGCTACCGTAACGTCTACAACACGAGTGTCAGGAGGCCCTGGGCTCATATTCTGAAACTTTTCTGGCTGTCAAGTAGTAAAAGTTGTAGCGTTCCCTAATAAATCAGCGGCCCATCTATTCCTAAGGCTCTACGATTTCCGTGGGCTTGCAGAAAAGTGCAGAAATAGCCATTATGGAGCATAATTTAGGAAGATAAAAAAAAATGCAGCTGCCAGTGACAGAATAGAAAGTCGCCTTTATTGCCAATTTTAGAACTTTTGGAATATGATTTATACCTAATGCCAGTCTAATTACCAGCGGTGGCGAATTGTGATGTCAGAGGCCCCGGCGCCGCGTTACGGAGGTTTTATCAGGCTGCGGCGATCCTTAAGCTACTAATAAATATCTGGAGAGTTCCACGTACGCCAAAAATACTTTCTCTTTCTACTACAATATTTTCGCTTTTTATAGCATTTTATATTGGGCCACCAACCCATGATGATTGGCCGTAGATCACCGGTTACTATGGCAGCGGGCGCGTTTAGAGACGAAAAAAAAAGTAATTTACTCATAAAATTCAATGGACCGAAGTCCTGCAGGACTAATATTATCCAAAAGTTACGGTAAGTTTAGGTTTAGTATTTTATTCAGCTTTTTTATTTTGTTCTTTTTTATTTTTTTTTGTTTGATATGTTTTTTTTTATTTTGCTTTTTGCTTTGTTCTTTTCTGTTTGCTTCTTTTTGTTCTTCATCTATTATTTTATCTTGCTTTTTTATTTAGTTTTTTTCTTTTTGATTATTTTGTTTTTGATATACTATTCAGTTTTTTTCTGTTTTCTTCTTGTTTTTGATAGACTAATTTATTATTCTTTTTCATTTAGTTTTTTTCTTTTAGCTTATTTAGTTTTTGATGTACTATTTTATTTTGCTTTTTATTTATTTTTTTGCTTATTTTGTTTTTGATTTATTATTTTATTATTTTTTTACTATTTTTTTGCTATACTATTTTTTTATTTGGTTTTTATTATTTTTGTTTTTTATATACTGATTTATTTATTTAGCTTTTTATTATTTTTGTTTTTGATATGCTATTTTATTTTTTATTTAGTTTTTTATTATTTTGTTTTTTGATATACCGTATATACTCAAGTATAAGCCAAATTATTAAGCACAGTTTTTGTGCTGAAAAAAGCCCCCCCTCGGCTTATACTCGAGTCAAGCAAAAAAAAAAATAAAAAAATGACCAGCCGCAATAGTAATGTATAGAATCTCCCATAAAATAGCAGGGGGGGGAAGAAGCTTTAAAAAAATATAATAAAAAATAAAATAAATAAAAGTTGTAAATCTCTCCTTTCCCTAGAATACATATAAAAGTAGAAAATGACTGTGAAACACAAACACATTATCCCACATGTATCCCTGTGTCTGACAGTGCCCATTCTACTGAATATAGGGGATCTGCAGTGCTCCTGTTCCTTCGGGAAGGGGTTAATAGGAGCACTGCAGATACCCTATAGACAGCCAGGCTGAATTCCAAGTGGGGGAAAAACCCCAGTCCTCAAGCTCAGGGAAGGGGCAGACAGACAACCAAAACACCCCCTCCCCTCCCCCAGCATCTACTGCACCCAAAAATTCAGACCTTTTTAATTTTTTAAATTTTCCAGTAGCTGCTGTATTTCCCCCCCTCGGCTTATACTCGAGTCAATAAGTTTTCCCAGTTTTTTGTGGTAAAATTAGGGGGGTCGGCTTATATTCGGGTCGGCTTATACTCGAGTATATACGGTATTATTTTCATTTTTTAGTTCGTTTTTTATTATTTTTGTTTTCGATATACTCTTTTATTTTGCTTTTTCATTTTGCTTTTTTCTTTTTGCTAATTTCCGTTTTTGAGAACGCTTTTATAATACAACAAAAAAAAAAATGTAGGTTTCCTTTAACTCAAAGAACATTTTTACCTGTGGGACCACAATACTAAATTCGAGAAAAAAAAAAATAAATAGAAGATTTCTCCTTTTCTTTATATATACCTGGGGGAATTGAGCTGATATCACATTGCAAGTGGCCCAAAAATTGCCTTATTTTAGACTGTAACTATATCAGTCACTAAAGCCGGTTTAGTGGGTTGTTTGGCTGGTAAACATTTTTTAATAAAGGGTAAGAATGGCTTAAAAAAGGCAAAAAGAAATAAAGGTCATACTTAAAGAGGTTGTCTAGGAGGGTAAGCTCACACAGAGTTTTTTGGTCAGGATTTTGAGGCCGTATTCGCCTCAAAAGATGGCTCCCATTGTGCTGGCTCCCGGAAGAGGAAGCGAGGTGCTAATTCTTCAAGCCGTTTCACCTTGCAATTCGGCCTGAAGACACACCCTCTCCGGACTAGTCCCATCCCTTGGGCCTAATCCGGAGCGGAGTGCGCGGCTGGATGTTGGTGCAGTGCACCAGCATTCAGTCACGGCTACCCGGCTTTTGGATCGGAACCTGAGGCGGCCTCTGCCTCAGGTTCCAATCCAAAAAACCCAGTGTGAACTTACCCAGATAACAGGTTTTTTTATAAGAGGCCAGGGAAGGTGGAAAAAACAAAAACATTTTCACCTGTTCTAGGTGCTCCAGTGTTTCCCAACGTCTGATTCTTAGGATTGCAGATACAGTTCAGAGCCAAAATAAGAACCAGTACTAGATACACCGATATAATCAGGAGGCAAAGGCAAGGTCAAAGGTCAAGGCAAAGGGTCAAAAACACAGGCAATTAGGACAGGAGGAACGCTTACTATCAGGACTATGAGTTCAATGGCGGTCCGGAGCCAGAGGTCTCCTACTTCTGCGAATCCCAGCGATCAGCTGTTAAATTGTGACAGTAAGTGTTCACTTTCCCTACAGCACCTCCGCAGGCTAAATTAAGTATTACACAATTCCTAATAAACTTAAGTAAGCGTCACCAGATGTGACAGATCCTCCCGAGCAAGAGAGTCTCCTCACTCCCTAAGAATTTCCTTTATAGGATGTTCATTAATGGATTCTCGATACCAGACAACCCCTTGAAGGATCGCTGCTCTGCGGTAATATATGCAGAGATATTTTATTATATTATAACCTAGTAAAAAATCAATCTAAACCAGCTCTCAGACAAGAAAGCCGAGTTTACATCTGCATAAGTATAAGAAGGGAGGCTTTTCCTTGGGAATTGATGTGTCTTGCTGAGAAGTAAATCTATTCCATTGATGATTGGAGCTGTCAATCATTTTGCGCCGTGGGGTTGAGCGTCTTATTGCACCATATACTCTATAGCCAGCAGGTATTACAACAGTGTAAATCTTTACACCGCCTCCCCCCCCCCCCCCATTCCTATTAAGGAACACATCAGAATTCCAAGACTGTATTCAGGATTCCTTCACATGTAACTAATGTGGATCGGCTCCTTCCAGCACGAGGGCGCGTTTCTTCCACGTCTCCCGGATATTGCTCTTAATTATCTCTATTTGCATATGGCAAGAATAAAAGTTCGGAAGTGTGAAGACGGCGAGTACTTATCCGTCCTGGCAGTACGGCCCGGCAAATGGTGACAGTTGTCTTGGCTATAAAAGCATGCACTGGAAATGTGGAAGGATATGTTAAACACCATTAAACAGCGGCGTTCCTTAGAAGAAATATCTCTCGGGTAGTGATATCTCCTATTTAAGCGCCACGTTATGACAAGCCTGACAGATTTGATAGTGATCTGTTCCGACTCATGACATCGCTGAAATTAAGTCGGATAGGATCAGTAAAGCCTATGAAAGTCTCCTCGATGTCTACAAATTATTATTACGGCTAAGATAATGAATGACCACGGTGATTGTTAAACATGTTACCTCAAGGAGAGCTTGTCATTGACATAGCCCGCTGGCAGACGGGACTTTAGGTGGATTTTCTAAATTTTACAAGCTTTGCTGCAGACTTAGTGAGGGCCATGAATGGAGGAAGTGAAGTGGAACAAAATTGGAACCCCAGTTGGTTCTACTATGGTTGACTCCAGTTGCGCATTTCCGACCACCACTGCAGTCAGACCGGCATGCAACCCACCTTCATTTTTGAGATTGGACCTCCACTGATCAGCAAGTTACCCCCTGTCCTTTTGACTGAAATACCCTTTGAAGTTTTCACAGGTATGCATACGATATGTGTCCCTATCATTGGTGAATAAATAATGGAATCATAGAGAGTAACTAGATTGTGCTGCCATATTGTACTGTAATGGCACCATACATTACATATAACTAATACTGCTATAATAAGAGTCAGTAAACAAATAAAAAGCCTATATAATGAGAGCCGGGTGGGAGAATTGACCATAGACCTATCCTTTCCGACATATCAGATCGTTGGCGCCCAACCACTGGCCCCCGAGTGATTACGAGAATGGGGGGATGAAAGTTCCCATGTACGCTTCATACATGAATGAGCATTGTTCCATTCACTGCTGTAGGGCAGTCAAGATGGTGTGCATAGTGTGATGGTGTACATAGGGGTATCAATAGGGCTGCCTATATTGAACAGAATGGACCATCGGGCACCCCCTCGGATGGCACAAATGGACGTGTGCATAGAATCTTAGAATGTAATAGATAAACCAATATGATTTCCTCCTTGTGCACTATTCAGATTGACCACACCAAATCCCCAATCCCTACCTTCAGCAGTGTTCTAGATGGTTGTAACGTGTTCCATTGCCCACACAGCTCTGCTGTTACAGGGGTACCTAGAAGAGAAGCCCACTGGTTGCACGAGACTCTGTGATCTACACGTGAGCGAGGACCAGATCCCACCCGTTACCCCAGTGGTAGGTCGGCAGCCGACAAGACTTACAGTAACCCTGGAACACTGACGGAAAGAGTTAAGATTAGCGGAGCTGTTAATATTTAAGAGCTGCATGGGAGAAGCCATGGGATATTTTATTACCATTTACAGTTAATTAGGAGGAAACAGATTTTCTTTAATTAGATTAAATATGTTGTTGGGGCTCCTAATAACATTTACCATAGTCTGACACAGTGTGAGGCGCAGGGAGCAGCAGTCACCCCGCACCGCGCCAGAAGATTCGCTCATTCACCTCTATAAAAGTCCTTGTCTGTGTGTTCTGGGCTTTACCAAAAGACATCAGTATCTATAGAACCAGAGGTATCCAAGATAAAGAGGGGGTGCAATAGCCCCAAAAATAGGTCCCCCATATGTGCAGGGTTTTCCCTCCAGAAGGTCCCAATGTCTGTTTTTTATCCACAGTTTTTGAGTCTTGGATTAGTTTCCTATTGCCTTCCTTCCTTCCTTCCTTCCTTCCTTCCTTCCTTCCTTCCTTCCTTTCTTTCCCAGATAGGCTTTGCTGAAGTTGCACCTCTAACTGAAACCAAACCAGAACCCACAATTAACTTACGGGGCACATCAGAAACAGGAGAATAATCTTCTAGGCAAAGAGTCAATCCCAAAACCAATATCCAATAGAAAGACAAGGGTCAAATCTGAATGGGAATGTCAATGGCAGAAACATATAGGCAAATGAATAACCAGAAAACAAGTTAAGGGTTAAAAAGCAATCCAATACACACGATCAGATTCAGAGCCAAACTAGAGAACTAAATTAGCAGGCCCCTGGGTCAGGAGGGAGGGGTATTATATAGTCTTCTTTAGCTGATAATTGGACAAGAACTTCTCACACCGCAGAAGATTCCCAGATTGACACGGTAATCCTGACACTTTCCTTCTTTTTTCACTCTCTTTCTTCCACTTCTTTCTTTCCCTTCTTTTTGCACTCTTTGTCCTTTCTTCCTCCTCTAATGGTCAGCCCTGCAGCCTTGCAGCTCTGGAGTCCTAGGTGTGAATCCAGCCATGGATAACATCTGCGAGGAGTTTGTATGTTCTCCCCATGTTTCTGTGGGTTTCCTCCTGGTATTCCGGATTCCTTCCACACTCCACAGACATACTGATAGGGAATATATGTATATTATGAGCCCTATATGGGACAATATCTGTGAAGTGCTGCGGAATATGATGGCGCCAGCAGAGCCCTGGCACTTCTAGGATTCCTGAGATACTTGGACAGAATTGTTATAAAACGACATTTCTTCTGATGATATATTCGCTATTTAACCAAACACCTTGCTATAAATGCTTGGCGTATAATGTATTGTGAAGTGCATTATTGAGATAGTGTATAGCGGGCTGGTAATCACTTTGTGTGCTGCCAATCTAAAAGCAATTTTACCGGTACTGAGCAAAGAAGAGACATTTCCAAGGATGCTTCTAGTAAATGACTCAGATAGAAAACTTGGAAGTTTCTAATATGATCCTATGGACAATGCAGAGAGTCGGCGTCATTATCCTGATTCCCCTTGTTATTGGCTCGTGATTGCAATCAATGCGGCGCCATTATCTCATGATCTGCAATTTATCCCAAATCACCCAAATTAAATCCGGAGTGGTAAAGAATATCTCCGGAATCCTCTGTGTCTGTAAAGTTCCATATATCTGCAGTGCTGTTAGAAGTTCTTGAGACACCATGGATTATACACATAGACACTCGGGTCAAGTAGCGTTTCGGGTTCGGACAGTTCAGTCCCAAAATTGATTTCGGTCTCAATGGTTTTCCAAATCAGCAGTACAGCAGTGTTACTCAACGGACCCAGGCCCCGGTCGTGTGGTTTCCGGGACGTCACTGAAGTAGGCCCGAAGCTTGTCTGGAGCCCAGAGAGGTAAGTAACAGTGTTTTTTATGTTCCCTTACCTCTCCTGGGCCTCCGATCATTATACTTGGGGGTCTGAAAAGACCCCCGCGTATAATAATAGTGTTTGTAGAGCCTGTGGCGTCACTTACTGATCCCGGCCCCTGCCAGGATCGGTAAGTAAATAGGGCCCGTTACTGGCTGGAGTAACTTCAGCCGGTATCGGCCTATGAAGAAAAAAGAAACGCAGCGGTAGCAGCTGTCGTCGAGCCCCTAATGTCCGCTGCCTCAGCTAGTTACGTCCCTGCCCCCAATACATTATATAATATCCCCTCTACCCTATGCTGTATATCTCTGTTGTATAGACGCCCTAATGAACGTTTATACAAGTGGCAAATGCAGCGCTCCCCAATACCCCTAATACATCATAAAATGCCCCACACCTCACCTACTGCCCCACTATTTATTAGGACCACTATGCTGGATATCTGTATTGTATAGCAGCTGTTGTATGACCATTTTAGGACTGCTATACAGATAAGATACGTTCCCTGGGGGTGCCTATACTGGACACCCTAAGGAATAATTCTTATGGATTCAGGGAGAAGTAGGAGACCTCCAGGTGCTTCGCCAAAAGTTTTGGTTTAGTTAAAAACCCAAATTTTTGAGAAATTCGAGTTGAATCCAGTTCACGAGGAACAAATTTGCCCATCTGCAATAGACACTCTAGGGCAGATCTATTAAGTCTGGCGTTTCGTACACCAGTCTCAAATAAAAGCCAGATTGCAACTCTATTATCAAGGCTTCTATCTCTTAATAAACCAGGCACGGGAAGGAATTTTTTGCCCTGAAATGTGGCAATTGGCATGAGCCTCATGGGGTTTTTTTGCCTTCCCCTGAGTGAACACTGTAGGGGACTGTAGGGTTATAGGTTGGACTTGATGGACTGATGTCTTCATCCAACTTCATCTACTATGTAACTATGTGCTGGTGGGATAGAATAGATGCCTACAGCAATCTGGAACTAGAGTAGAGTTCCCCCATATGAACTGGGTTTGCCCAACTTACAAAACCCATTTTCATAAACGTTACATATTAAAAATTTCTAAGTTAATACAGGGTGTCCCCAGTTTCGAATACTCAACTCTTGGCCAGGGTTTACGAAGAGCTACAAGGATCATGTCTGTCTGGAGGACCTGTCTTGCCCTGCAATACACAGTCACCTATTCATTTGAATGGACACAATGTGATGCTTAATTTATCCAGTGGTGGCGCTGCAGGGAAAATGAACACCTACTGCCCAAAAAATAAAAAGTGATCGCTGGAGGTCCAAGCAAGGAGACACCGTGTGATCATCAAGTAGGTCTTGTCGAGAGCAGAAAACCCCTTTAATCACTATTATTTTCATTTCATATAGTGCCGAATATTCCGCAGCGACGCATAATGCTCAACACGCGGTTTTATGAATAAGCAAAATCAGATATGTTTTTGATAACATGAGATTTGATGCTTCACATTTTGTGTTCTGTTTACTAAGCCTTATTATCAAGCACAAATACAGAGTTTATGAGATTTCCAAATCCCGGGATATCCCAATACATTGCTAATCCTTTGGTTCCACTTTTTATTTATTTCTTTGCTTATTCTCCTGGGATTTAGGTAGAAACTGAAGAAAATTCATCTTTTGTTTTTTTTACCTTGTTTAACATTGAAAAAATAGTCAAAAATGAATCGAACATTATTAGCTTGTGTTATTCAGTTGTTTGCTATGAAAAGGAAGCTTAATGGAAAAAAAATAAGACAAAAAGAAACGCAAAAAGTTGGACTCACTCCCTAATCCTGACGCATCCTTCTCCTGCGCTCTGCTCCGAATGGCCCATAGGGTGGATATAGATACGTTTCCCGACCAATCCCTTATGGCCCCTATTCAGAAGAGGGTCAGTTCACAAGGGGAGTGTGTGGGCGGATTTTGGCACCGACAGTCGCGGCTTCCCCCTCCGGAGCAGGCTCAAATGAATGGGCCGACCCGGGAGGTTGCTGACACCTCGGCTCAACGAACCGTGGAATCCGCCTGAAGAAAGGGCAGCCCGCTTCTCTTGGGCAGCCTGGCGGTCTCCATAGACCACCATTGTGAGGGGGCAGATTATGACGTTGATTACACTCCCTATGTGCCCGTGTGAACTAGCCCTTAGGTTCTACTTGTCCAGTTTCATTTGCTGACCTGAGCTCTGACTTTGTGTCTGTCATGTACCCTACCTGATGCCCATGCCTGACCTCAGCTCTGACCATGCCACCTGTGCCACCTGCCCTGATCCTAACTTTCCTAACCCTAACTTTTGGCCTCTACTAGAATTACTTTCCTGGCTTACCCCTGGTGCTTCGCACTGGTATCTCTTGGTCTGTTTAGCTAGTCACTGCCAGGTAGTCTCCCGGTGACACAGTCTAGATCCATAAAGGGTGACTACCAGGGAGGCTACTTAGACAACGGCCTTAGGAGTGGCCCAAAGTTGAATCATGGTAACATGGCTGGTCCACATTCATTGCATGTTACACAGGGTATGTCATTACACCAGTTCCAATCAACTTATGGAGATGAAGTCAGAGCCCTTCTTTGTTCTAGTCGAAACCCAAAAAGTTGGAAAAAAAATGTCTCCAACTGCAACCTGATGGTAAAGTAATTGATCAGGTGACTAACTTACAACTTCCGCTACTTTGTATATTTAATATAAATTTATTCTGCAAGGGGCAGTTTATATAGGGGCAGTTTATATAGGGGCAGCTTATATAGGGGCAGTTTATATAGGGGCAGCTTATATAGGGGCAGTTTATATAGGGGCAGCTTATACAGGGGCAGTTTATATAGGGGCAGCTTATACAGGGGCAGTTTATATAGGGGCAGCTTTATATATCTATTACTCCATAGTTTAGAACAGAGGCTCCCAAACTTTTTTTTCTCGTAGACCACTTTCAAAATTTTACTGGTTTCGGTGGACCCCCTGCTGCTACATTTCTACCATATTCCCAAAACTCGTCAAAATATGTGAAGATTAGATCTAGCGATGAAAATTTGCGTCGTGTTGCGTCACTCCTGTGGATTCACTTGGACCACTTTGGGAATCACTGGTTTAGAATCCTAAAATGTGGTTCCCTTTAAATGATAAAATTCTGTCTCTCCACAGACACCTCTAGGGGAAACTTAGAAACTTTATGGTTGAGTTCAATGGCACTTGTATAAATTTGGCCTCACTAGCCTCCCCCTAGTGGTCGGGGCAGGAAGTCCGAATTTTATTACCATAACCATAGGTGGTTCGCAGTAATTTCTAAGGATCCATATTAGAATATGCTGAGGATAACGTGACTACTTCACTCAACAATGGCAACAGTGCCGTGATACTCGCTGCAGACGCGCTCCTTTAAAAGACCTCTTAAAGGCACACACCATCTATAAGTTTGGCGGTATAGAACGGGCTCTTGTCGTGTTAATTAAAAACTTTTTTTGTTCCGCAGACTCCAGCACATTTTCTCCCCGCAGGGAATTGGTGGTTAAAGTCTAACACCACAATTGATACTTTGTGCGTTCATTCCAATGTACGATAATCTAATTCTCTGTACGAGGGGAACGTATGCATGTTGCTTTTAATATAATATAAGATGCAGGCAAATTCCAAGATGCAATTTTCCTGCGGCGTATTTTATTTGTGCGAAACCAAACAACTTGCCGATCCCTTGGAGACCCAGCTGTAATTATATTGTCTTGCTATGAACAGCATTTTGGAAAACATCTCAATTGCAAGTTCTCTTTTTAAAATGCGATCACATGGAAAAACGATCTATATGAATTATCCACGGCACGGTAGATGGCGACGCTCGGATATGGTAAATTAAATCAAAATTATTCAACTCAGAGGAGGCTTAATGTTGACAAAAGTTGCGTTTTACACAGATGGTTGGAGGAACGGCAAATTATTTTTGTCATATATCATATGCTCTTTTTAGTGGCCAATATTGTCTCCGGTGACAATCCCAAGTGTCCCGTATATTTCCCCGTTAACGCGCGTACAGTCACATTTTTACAACCTATTATAATTTTGTCAACCAGCACGCAGGATTATTTGCATTGCAGGATTGGAAAAGTGACTTTTCTAAGTTTCATACGTCCGGGGAAAAGCTCGATGACAGAGAGGTGCGAACCTCGAGATTCAGAATATTTGCAAGGTTTGCTGCAAATTTTTTAAAAATTTCAAGTTCGGCCATACCTGAGATTGTATTTCTTCGTCACCCATGAACTCTTACTATACTTTAGGGTCTCTTCAGACCCCAGAGTATAATTATCGGAGGCCCAGGGGAGGCGTAGAAAAATAAAGACTAAGGACTCACATTGCGGAAACGCAACTTTTTTTGTTGCAGATTTTGCAGCGGTTTTTTGAACCAAAGGCAAGAATGGCTACAGAAGGAATGGGAAATATACTGTATATGAAGTTCTTACATATGCAAAAAGAGAAAGACATGGCGCGCACATCCCAGTCTTATACATTGATCTTGTGCTTCTCAGCAAATTCTACAATACTGAACATGAGGTTCTTAGTATACATATTGAGCAAGGTGTATAAGCCCTCTAGCCACTTCATGGCAACCTCTTTATAGTGGGTCCCTACTCTACTGGGTGCGGTGCCGCACAGTAAACGCAACAACCGCAACACGGCACCCACAGGGCGAGTGACCCAGTGGTCCGGCAACACCCCTGCCACCAGACCAAGCTCCCAGGCTCTGGGCCACGCCGCCCCATGGGCACAGCACCACAGAAGCAGCAGACACCACGCAGCACCGCACCGTGTGAACAGATCTCAAAAATTCACCCTACCATATTGCCCCAGTCAGAGTAGGTGGGTTCCCCCTTTTTAGCCAAAGCTAGAAGTGGATTGAGCAGAAGGTAGAAGTATAAAGCTTAATTCACACAAGGTTTTTTGGTCCGGATTTTGACGCAGAATCCACGTCAAAATCCACCTCCAAAAAACGCCTCACAATTGTCTTCTATGGGATCCGCTAGCTGTTTTTTTTCAGGCTAGTGTTTTTTTGCCGCTAGCAGAAAAAAGAAGACCTGACCTTTCTTCAGGCTGATTCCACCTGAAAAAACCAATGGGAGTCAAAGGGAGGCGGAAAATCTGCATCACATTTTTGTACGCAGATTTTGACTCCGTTTTTGCAAAAAACGCTTCAAAAACTGCTAGCGCTTTTTTGCAGTTATGCTGGAGCAAAGAAAACTAAAAACGCCTCGAAAAAAGTCTCCTGTAAAAAACTGCGTAAAAAACCCCATTTCTTAATTACTGAAGCAGATTTTTTTCTCTCCAATATACTTTCCAAAACTAACCCAGCTTAAGAACTTCCTATATATTTCCAATTCCTTTTGTAGCCATTTTTGACTTTGGTTCAAAAAACCGCAGCAAAAAACGGGAAAAACCTCCCTGCCGAGTTCTGCCAAAACTTGTCTGCAAGAACCGAGAAGAACTGATGGGCGACAAAGGGCAAAGGTCACACCAAATATTGATGGGATTTACATTTCTCTTTTCTTCATTCGCTTCCGTTTGTTCATCGACAAACTATTAACCCTTCTATTTCTGAAAGCGTTCAGGCTTTGCAGCATTTTCCCCGTACCTGCCTAAAACTTCTGCTCAGCATTGTACGAAAAATAGCTAAGACTTTAAATGTGAATGAGCCTGAAGTGGGCGCCTAATGTGTTCCTGTTAGTCTCCGCAGCACTGTCCTGTTACAGGAGGAGATGAGGATGTTAGCTCTCTATAAAAATGAATTATGTCTTGTGCAATGAGCCGCGGAGAAATCTCGCTCTCCGTTTTTTTCTTCTTTTGCCTATGACTTTATGCTGTTTGTAAATCAAGATTAATGCGGAAAACTACACTTAGCAGGGCCGGGTAATAAATCTGCTTCTTGGCCCGAGTTTCTCCATATGTGTGAAGCTTGCGGAGCGTCTAAGGTATCTATTGATATCTATGGAGGGCCGATGTGTTTCGCAGGTATTGGATCCATATGTCTTGTTCTCGCTGTTATTGCTATTGGGGGACAATGGAGAAGATCATGTGACCGTGGCCGTACTTTTCTCCTCGCACATCACAATTCCCATTGGGGCCGCTATTGGTCGCTGAATGGTTGTTATCTTTCACTGAACGCTTTCCAATTATTGGCCTGAAAAGACAATGTAATTCCTCAAAGGCATTGACGTCTTTTTTTATTGCGTGTATTTTTCTTGTACAAGTAGAGTGACAGAAACAGACAGCGAGGAAACAAAAAAGAAATATGGGTCTTCCCGTTTGCAAAGATCGGTGATAAATGTGAGACTGAAAAAGGTCAGAGAGCTGAGACCAGGGGCCGTAACTACCGGGGTAGCTGATACAGGGCCGGGACTGCGTATTCTTTTTCTTAATAGGCCAGAGTTACGCCAGCTGGTAACGGGCCCTATTTACTTACTGATCCTGGCAGGGGCCGGTATCGGTAAGTGACGGACCCCACAAACACTATTATTATACTTTTCAGACTCCTCGAGTATAATGATTGGAGGCCCAGGAGAGGTAAGGGAACATAAAAACACTGTTACTTACCTCTCCAGGCAGGCTTCAGGCCTACTTCTATGTCCTCCTTGACGTCACATGACCAGGGCCTGCGTCCCAGATCAAGTGATGTCCCGGACGTCATTGAAGATGGCCGACACCACCGAGGATTGCAGCGGAGCCGGGGATAGGTAAGTAACAGTGTTTTTTATGTTTGTATCCTCCCCTGGGTCTCCGATTATTATACTCTGGTGTCTGAAAAGGGGTCCCCACCATTCCTAGTTACGCCACTGGCTGAGACCCACACTGATCACCAGAACATGGCTCCCATGCACTGGATTGTTTTAGCTCTAGGGTGTGCAGAGGTTGCAGTCGCCACCATGCCTTGAGACTTGGGGGGGCCACATAAAATAACCACTATTATAAATGGTACAAGGTAGGTACGGGCCCTATTACATGTTGCACCACTGGCTGGTATCCCAATGGACTAGTATGGAGTAGGCCAAACATGTATGGCCTCTTCCCTACTGGCCTGATCATAGGGTATGGTGGGAAATGTGACCCATGTTCTTGTAATAAATGAGGGTAGTCAATCTATGTTACCTTCCATCACCAAAAATAGGTGTCTCTCCTCCAGACCTAGAACGTCTAAGCTCCCCCTGCTCTAAATCTAGGAGGGAATTCCTAGAAGATTTGTGCTTAGTTCTCCAAGATGGTGGGAACATCCTCCCTGCCGAGTCCTACCAAAAACTGCAAGCGTACCAAGACGGATTGATGGAAGGCAAAGGGTAAGGGTCACACCAACTATAGATGGCATTCCCATTTCTCAGCTTTATTTTGTTTGTTGACCAAAATAAGCCATTAACCCTTGTATTTCTGAAAGCGTTCTTACTTTGCAGCCCCCACACACACACACACACACATCTGCCTACAACTTTTGCACAGCGCTTTCCATTATAGGCAGAAATAAAAGCAGCCTTCAGGTCGTCCGCTGTCATAAAGGATTAAATAGATAAAGCACAAACCTTCGTAGAGGTTAAGGATCCGACCGTAAGTGCCTCTGATGTTTCAAGTCACAGGCTAAGAACTCCATCTACTTAAGTTCACTTTTTCAATCAATGGGTTATGTTTGTTGGTCACTTGGAAAAGGAAAATCCTGATCTCAGCATTATAGGTGCAGTGACATATTGAACAGGCTCCAGAAAAAGCAATCACGGCAACAATGTTAATGCGAAGTTTGGGGCTCGGAGATCTTTAACCTTGCTAAATGCGCCCTGGATTCTCGGGCTAGGACCACAGCGTGGAAGGACTAGAGCCGACTGCGAGCGAGAGCAAAATCCCAACTATGGAAGTGGATCAAACAGGCTTTAGATTAGAAGATGTATTGAAAGGGGTGACCTAGAAAATCACCGGCATTGTGCGGGTCTTTGATGTCCCTTGTTTCCAGACGTAGAATAGTTGCAGATTAAAGTGCAGATCATGTAAAACATTTCGTTAAAATGACAGATTATATTCTACACTTTGTCGTACGTGGCCTGAAACTTGACTCAGAGGAAGATCACCTACTTGTCTGAAGTGCTAATGCCTTCTATTCAATGGGATGCAAGGACAAGAAGGTTAGCACCGAATTAGTCAAGGAAGTGCGTATATTCGGCAGAAATGATAATACATGGCAGTGTCGTAGCCACCAGTCAGAATCCAGCTTTCCTGTTTCCTGGACGGTTTACGCTAGGCCCACAATAGCAGTTGGGTTTCTGTTCTTCAGGTCTGGACTAGGGTAGAGCCGATCTTGAGATTTCAGGATCAATTTTAAAATCAGATTTCTGATTATTTTCCTCCCGATCGTGAAATTTGCTCAATCACTGATCCAATCTTTTCCGATCCCGATCACTCAAACCTAATTGTATATTATATATCAGTAGGGTTGAGCCGATCCTGAGATTTCAAAATCCGATTTTCGATCATTTTCTAGCTGATCTCGATCCCGATCATGAAATTTGCTTGATCGCCGATCAGAATCCCATCTTTTCCGATCCTGATCGCTCAACCCTAGTCAATGCTTCTCTATGGGAAAAATCACTTTTAAGGTTGAGCCGATCTTGAGATAACCTCCGACCTCGATCTCGCTGGAAAAGATCGGGATCGGAATTCCAATTCCGACCATGAAATTTATTTGATCGTCGATCGGAATCCGATCTTTCCCGATCCCGATCACTCAACCCTAGTCTGGACCCTAAATATGGAAATCCTATCTCCTTAAAACTTGGTCACAGAAACCTGCAAACCCATAGACCCATGGACCTGCTTGCGGGATTTTTCTATCCACAAATTTTAAGGAGAATGGGGGACGGAGTCCCTGAACGCTAATGTGATCGCAGCCTTAGAAAACAAAAAAGATTAAAGGCGTTGTCCCGTTACGGACACTTATACCCTTTCCACAGGGCAGGGGATAAGTCTCTGATTGTTGGGGGCCCAAACGCTGGGTTCTCCGGTGATCAGAAGGGCGCGGGACCGAAAGTCCTCCCAATGCCTCATTGTCAATGGAGCACCAGTTCACTTGTGTGACCACTCACTTTTATGGGCCCTGCCAGTCCTGGGGTGAATGTTGCACCAGTCCCAGCGGTCACATGGGGCATGCCAACATCATAATGCTTTAATGATGTTGGTGCATCCCATGTGATCACTAAGGCCCGGTCATAGTCCTTAGTGGTCCTCCAGGGTGCATGATGTTACCCAAGAGGTTGGAAGAGGACCCCAAGGGAGCATTAGACACTGTTGCGAGGGCACCCAGGAGAGTACAACTGTTTATTATATCCCCACACCTCCCCTGGGCCTCCACTTATACTCAGGTTCTGAATACCCCAGCGTATAATAGTGTCTTATGGGAGACAAACCCCCTAAATTTTGGATCTGAGTCAAACCCAAAACTTTTGACAATCTTGGGACAACTCCAGTTTGTTCCAAACCAGGTGACCCCTCCAAGGAATAAATCACTACTTCAGAAGATGGCAATACCACTTTAAGTTTCACCTGCAAATGTGGAATTCTCCTTTAAATTTTCAGAAGATTTCTATAAAAATTTTACAATTTATTCTTTTGGATCTGAGGTTTATCCTAATGATACCAGTTTAATTATTTCTCCCGTGTCCCTTCCTTAGATTCGCTGCTGCTCAGTAACCTATTATAAGACTATCGGAAGGATTCGCTCGTGGTTGAGGGCTGGTGTGCAGAGGGTCTTCCATTTCCGAGCCAATGGTCAGTGGCGCCCCCTTAGCGACATTCAATTAGACATGGCTCTCCCTGCTTTGGGGCCCTGGAGAGGGCTGCAGCTCACTCATTTTCTCTCCTCCTTCGCTGACCCGTCCTCCTTTGATAGATCTCTTACGAGCTTTGAGAAAGCCTGTGTTGGCACTGGCCTTCAACGCCACTCCCTGTCAGAGTTTTATGCCCTTTTGGTCTCCCCTCCTCCGGACCACAGACCCTCTTTCCTCTCCAAGTGGGAGGCTGACCTTAACCTTTCCTTTTCGGACGCGGACTGCTCTAGAATTTTGGAGCTTGCTCACAAGAGCTCATTGGCCTGTAAATACCAAGAGGCGGGCTACAAGATCCTCACTAGGTGGTACCATGTCCCTTCCCTTCTACATAAATTTTTCTCGTCTGCCTCTCCTCTTTGCTGGCGATGTGGTTCGGAGGAGGGGACACTTCTCCATGTTTTTTGGAGCTGCCCAGTTCTGAGAGAGTTCTGGGATGGTGTCCATCGTTTAACGTCCCAAATTTTTCAGACTGATCTGCCGAATTCCCCGGCCTGCTTCCTCCTTCATCTGTCTGGGGTCTCCCGCAAGGCCTACCGGAAGTCTGCAGTTCGACACTTGATTAACGCAGCTAGGGCCTGTGTCCCGGCCTTGTGGAAATCCCCTAATCCCCCGTCTCTTTGCCACTGGGTTCGCAAGGTGGAGGACCTCCAAGCTATGGAGGATCTCACGGCGTCCTTACGAGATGCCTATGATGTCTTCCTTGGGGCCTGGACCCCTTGGATCCTCTTCCAGGGCTCCGACCAATACAGGTCCATTGTGGGCTGTGGCTGAGGTCTTGGAGTGGGTTTGTCCCGGGACTCCCCCCCCTCCCCCCTTTTTTTTTCTCCTTTTTCCCTATTCCTTTCTCCTCCCTGTCGGCTTCCCCCCGTTTCTCTTTCCCCTCCTCCCCCCCTCCCTAGTTTACCTCTTGTCCCCCCCCCCCCCCGATGGTTTTCTCCTGTTTTATTCCGTTCCCCCTTCGTCCTTTTTCATTTTATGTAGTGACGCAGTGTCGGCCGCTCCTCCCCCGTATTGTTGGTTGTGGTGAGGTCCGGCCTTTGAATTTGTCGGGCGACCCTCGTTTCGGTTGGGTCCCCCGTGTTTTGTTATGTGATTGTTTTTGATTCATATATCTTTTATTTTCTCTCCTCTGTGACCTTGTTTTCATAAATAAAGAATTTATAAAAAAAAAAAAAAAAAAGACTATCGGAAGGAGCGCCGGGCCCTACAATACACTTTCTCCAGCACTTGGTATTCATATCAGAGTCTCCGAACCTAGCAGTCAATGTTGAGCATGCTACTCCTATGGTGATCAATGGCTCGAAATATTTTTGAAAACATAAAATGCTTTATTTAATAAAATAATAATAAATAAAAAAAAAACCTAAAAAAAAAAAAATCTCCCAAAGGCACAAAGTTTGCTACAAAGGCCCCATTATTCTCATGAGTTATTCCAGCAGCTCGCGGCTTCTAAGAGCTTTGTGTGCGGAGGATGGATATGGTGGGCATTCGCTGTGTGTAGGCTGGTAACATCTAACGTCACCGAGTAAGAGAGCAGCTGGTTCGAGTGGGCAGCTGAATACAGATTAGCCACAGAAGAAAATACACCGCGGCTATAGAAGTGGACAATTTTTCGATTTTCTCTCCCCATGTCATAGGCTGAAAACCCTTGTCATCCATGTCTGATAAATTTACACAGACATCTCTACTGTAGGTATAGGTGCCGCAGAGGTAGCAGTCGGGCCCTGGTGCCAGAGGGGGCCCAGTGCTGAGGCACATGGTAGGGGAGGGTCCTATTACTGATTGTATACTGGGGTCCATGAGTATTAAGTGATGCCTTTGTAACATCACCCCAATTTTAGAATCTCCGGCATCCAGAAGAATGTGCTGTTTTCATTTCCCCCTCTTTGCACCCCAATATTAAAATTAGCCTAGTACCCCTGTGACTTTTTCTAGAGAATACGCACATTAGTATGCTTTATATATGGCTATGTGTTGGAGCATACCCAGGATTTTCAAGGCCAGGGTGGTAGAAAAATCCCACAGTTAGAGTGCCCCCATTAACACAGGCGACAGCCAGGACTTAAAGGGATGCTGTCACCAGACCCCAGCATATCACCACAGCCCCGCACATAGATAGTTTAGGGTTACCTGTGGGGTTGTGAATCGTTGCTTCTATCCCAAGATATCATTATTTTCAATATGCAAAGCATATTGTCATACAGTCTAAGAAGCATTGCTGTTTAGGTCTTTGGGGCAATCGCAGCGTCCTTGTTGCTCCAAAAAGCTTATTTGCATATTGAAAAAAACAGTGATATCTTGGCATCAAATGCAATGATTCAGAAGGGGAAAACAGCATTTGATTCAGGTGACACTAACCTATCTATCTGCAGGGCTGGGGTGATATTCTGGTTCTGGTGACAGTAACCTATCTATCTGCAGGGCTGGGGTGATATGCTGGGGTCTGGTGACACTAACCTATCTATCTGCAGGGCTGAGGTGATATGCTGGTTCTGGTGACAGTAACCTATCTATCTGCAGGGCTGGGGTGATATGCTGGGTCTGGTGACAGTAACCTATCTATCTGCAGGGCTGGGGTGATATGCTGGGTCTGGTGACACTAACCTATCTATCTGCAGGGCTGGGGTGATATGCTGGTTCTGGTGACACTAACCTATCTATCTGCAGGGCTGGGGTGATATGCAGGTCCTGGTGACACTAACCTATCTATCTGCAGGGCTGGGGTGATATGCTGGGTCTGGTGACACTAACCTATCTATCTGCAGGGCTGGGGTGATATGCTGGTTCTGGTGACAGTAACCTATCTATCTGCAGGGCTGGGGTGATATGCTGGGTCTGGTGACACTAACCTATCTATCTGCAGGTATGGGGTGATATGCTGGTTCTGGTGACAGTAACCTATCTATCTGCAGGGCTGGGGTGATATGCTGGTTCTGGTGACACTAACCTATCTATCTGCAGGGCTGGGGTGATATGCTGGTTCTGGTGACAGTAACCTATCTATCTGCAGGGCTGGGGTGATATGCTGGGTCTGGTGACACTAACCTATCTATCTGCAGGACTGGGGTGATATGCTGGGGACTTGTGACACACTCCCTTTAGGTTATGTGGTAATCTCATTGCCATTTCCATAATCTCTGTTGTAGTTCTTCAGAAGTCCCAATGTGGCGTCCCCATTCTACCAGTCGGGGTCAGCAATGGGGACGTTTTTAAACATGAATCCCATGCATACCTCCTTTTGTGTACACCCTTGAATATATTAGATTCACAATTCTGCTACATATCATTGGGAACAGCAGGTTTAAATGGCTCCTCTGGTGGCCATGGTCAAGGCCAGGAGTAGGGTTGAGCCGATCTTGAGATTTCAGGATCGATTTTAAAATCTGATTTCCAATCATTTTCCATCTGATCCTGATCGTGAAATTTGCTCGATCACCGATCGGGATCCGATCTTTCCCTATCCTGATCGCTCAACCCCAATTGTTATTATATATACAGTAGGGTTGAGCCGATCTCGAGATTTCAAAATCAGATTTTTGATAATTTTACAGCCGATCCCGATCGCTCAACCCTAGCCAGGAGCACCAACCAACCCATTTAAATCCAGATTAGCATGTCCATTACCAACCCTATAACAGCATATAAAGGGTTTAGAAGACATTTTGGTGGAGGTAGACTCCCGTTTGTAGGAATATAGGCAATCTGTCAATGCAGAGAGGAGACGTCTGCCATAATGTGCGGAGGTCTGTCCCCTCCCGATACATAAATAGCCCCTATAATTATTATAAGAGTGTGCAATGTATTTATCTGGAAGATAATACATGTCACTAAACGCGAGCAGCACCAGAGACGCACGTAGCCTATTCATCTTCTAATATGTATTTCAGATACGTCTTGTGCTCGTCCTCACAACAACATTCTCAGCAGGAGACAAAATACATGTTGGAAAAACAATGCTTAGTATGAAAATCGTCTATTTCACCAGAGAATTCTTTGCATACTATATGACTTTTTTTGTCCAAATGTTCTATTTTATGTATATTTTTTGCTTGTTGTTGTATTTCACTGATCTCTTTCCCACCTGGGAGCCAAAACAGCGGAGGGCAGAATGTAAGAAATCACTGGAGTAGTTGGAGGGCTGAAGGTTGACGTGTACGCCAAACAGTAGATGTAGTAATGGGCGACCATTAGATGACTTACTCTTCAAAAACTTCCTCTTAGATCCCAAAGGGTCTTAAAGGGGTTTATGGACACTTACATAGTGATAACCTATCCTTAGGATGGGTCATCATTATCCAGAACCCTCCATTGTTGAATGGTCCATCTGAAACTAGGTGTAGGAAGAAGTCCTGCACAGAGGACTTCAGCCAGGTTCATTTAGAAAGTGATGGACCCCATTATAGTCAGTGAGGTCCACTGGGCACCATGTATAACCACTGCTATAGCGGTCCGTCGCTTCATAATTCTGATGGACCATAACCACGGAGAGGCAACGCTAGTGTGAACCTAGTGTAAGTGAATTGGGCAGAGGTGCGATACCGAGCACAGTCCCTACATAATGTACAGTACTATAAAGAGTAGGGTTGAGCGATCGGGATCGGGAAAGATTGAATCCCAATCCGCGATCGAGCAAATATCACGATCGGGATCGGCTGGAAAATGATCGAAAAACGGATTTTAAAAACGATCCTGAAATCTCAAGCATTGACTAGAGTTGAGCGATAGGGATCG
This sequence comes from Leptodactylus fuscus, assembly GCF_031893055.1. Classification (NCBI taxonomy): domain Eukaryota; kingdom Metazoa; phylum Chordata; class Amphibia; order Anura; family Leptodactylidae; genus Leptodactylus; species Leptodactylus fuscus. The sequence goes on from NC_134273.1 coordinate 79,353,285, forward strand.
GGAAAGATTGGATCCCGATCGGAGATTGAACAGATTTCACGACCAGGATCGGCTGGAACATGATCGAAAATCAGATTTTAAAAAATGATCCTGAAATCTCAAGATCGGCTCAACCCTAGTAAAGAGGCCACAGCACTCACCTGAACACTACAGCCTGTTCAACCATCTGGTTGGTGGGGGTCATGGGTATTGATGGGTATTCGTCACGTATTGATGCCTTATCCTGACAATGGGGCATCAATATATAAATCCAAGAAAACCTGTTTAAGAATTTTGATCATTTTTGGTCAAATACAGTTCGTTCCAATCCAAGTGACCTATCCAAGTGATAGACCACTACCTTAGCAGACGGGAATACCACTTTAAGTTTCATTTGCTAAATATGGACTCTGGGCCAGGCCATGTTATGATTGTATACAGAGTGCTGGTACTAGTGGGTGCACATATGGAGATGGGTGGACAACTCGTGTAATCTAATAGTATGGGCATCACCATTATTTGGTGACATTATCACATTATACAAGGTCTATCTGTTGAAATGCTAGCATGCACCCCTCATGGACTATAGGTGCGTGAGTGGTCACGTCATCAGGATTATGCATCATTTATCACATGGGCCTGCCGGGATCCTGCACAGACTTATTATGGCTTTAGGCTTTTTATTTTACATTGCACGTTGTTTTGTTCACATCGCTTCGTCATAGAATATTCAGGGCCACTTGCGCTTGATCTTCGGAGGATTCCCCCTTGGGCAGATCGGGTATCATGTGTTATTTACTGTAGCGAGCGATATCGTATTGTACGGTCAGGATGGAACATATTCTCTTGCAAATGTACAGCACTTAAGAAGAACCAATGGCCACAGTTACACGAGAGCTAATTGTAATCAAAGCATCGACGTGAACCTTGCTATTTGTCTTCCACCAGTAATTTCCACGTTCGCGGCATCATCAAATAACAGTACTTGTGCCAACGAGTTAATTACAAAACCAAAATACTGCAGAAAAATCAAATTATCGCCACTCATTTCATGTAATTACTTTGCATTTAATTGAATGATGCATTGCTTTTTGGGAATTCAGCTATAATTATGGAATAAAACAATGCTTCCAAGCCAAGGCTCGTTCATGGTGTCAAAGTCAATTAGCGAATAAGAACTTCAAAAGGTCCAGTCATTACCGAGTCAATGCAAATCATTATCATCCTATATTACAAGAGGGTGCGGAGGGGGGGGTTTCTGTATACATGACTGTATACATGACACATGCAGAGGAGGCCGCCATATTGGTGGGTGGAATCAATTGGGCAGATTTATGGAGATTGGTGTTATTAATGGAAGACGTCATAATCGCACCCACCGCGAAAACTACCATACAGGCATAATAAATCTGCCACAATAAGTCTCAGAAATGTCAGACAAAAGACGAGGCCTTGTTGTTCATAGGAACCAATAACAGATTGATTGCTATAGGCAACATGGTCCCGTTATTATGATCCCGTATTACGAGAGGGGGCATATCTGACATATTCCTGCTACGTATAATGTATATGTCTGACTCAGTATACAGAGAAGGCAGACATGTTGGTGGGGGGAATCAATAGGCCTCAAAAATGTCTGATGAATCACAGGGCCATGGTGCTCCAAATATTGGTTGGTAAGGGGCCACACGGTGGCTCAGTGGTTAGCACTGCAGCCTTGCAGCGCTGGAGTCCTGGTGTTCAAATCCCGCCAAGGGCAAAAAACCATCTGCAAGGAGTTTGTATGTTCTCCCCGTGTTTGCATGGATTTCCATCCCATATTCCAAAAAAAGACATACTGATAGGGAAAAATGTACATTGTGATCTCTATATGGGGCTCACAATCTACATTTAAAAAAAAAAATAAAAATATTGGTTGTTATAGGCAACAAGGTCCAGTTATTATGATCTCATATTACAAGAGGGTGTACCGTATATCAGATTCCTCCTACGTATAATGTATATGTCTGACTCAGTGTATAGAGAAGGCAGACATGTTAGTGGGGGGAATCAATAGGCCTCAAAAATGTCTGACAAAACACAGGGCCTTGATGCTCATAAGATCGGTCGCTATAGGCAAGAAGGTCCAGTCATTACTAAGGCCATCATTATGATCCTATACTACATGAAGGGACAGGGGTGGGGGGTAGGAATTTTGTGACATGACCTCTATCTACATAAAATGTGTATGTGAGACGGAAACCAGCAGTCAGGTTTCAAACCCATTCATTTAAATGGGTTTACAAAGTGTCCGCCCGAGAGCGCCATTGAGCATCTTCTGCTTATTCGCGGCAAAAACGTTTTTTTTTTAACCAGACACAAAGTTGGACATGCAGGACTTTGTGTCCGGTTAAAAAAAAAAACGGTTTTGCTGCGGAGATCAGAAGACGCTCATGAGCGGACACTGACTGCCGGGTTTCCGTCTCTTGTCTAGTTTTTTGGGCAGAAGACAGAAAGCCACAAAGCAGAGACCGGGCACAGGTGTGAACCTGCCCTTAGCAGTGTTTTTCACCGTTATACACATCTATATGATATCCATCCACTGTCAAAGGTGCCGCCACACAGCTCAGCGTCATCACCGGACAGCGAGGAATGCCCTCCTGGCAGTATAAGTCTATAAAAGTGTATAGTCAAAGAGGCGTTCCTCACCGGTAAGCAAGGCACTCCTGACAGTGCAGTGATAGCAGTGCCGAAAATAACGGTACCAATATCTCTGCAACCGTAGCTATAGGCAACACTGTATCAGCCCACTGTATATAACAAGGCCATGATGAATAATTGATAATGAATAATTGTAGGTGGTTTCAGTGATTCTGACAACGGGGGTGCCTATATAATGGTAGTGCTGCATGTACAGTCATGGTTAGGTTTGAACCGATATTGAGATTTCAGTATCGATTTTAAAATCCGATTTCAGATCATTTTCCATCCAAACTAAGATCGAACCACAGCAGTCTCCATTGTGGTCCGATCTTAGACTCCGCCTCCTCACATACGAGCCTCCAGCAGAACCAGCGTTGATTGGCCGAATGCTGTACACTGGCCAATCAACGCTGGTCAATTCATTCCTATGACAAAAAAGTAAGCTCCCTCATAACAGCAAGCTGCCAGCTCTCCCGACTAGCAAGGACGAGCCTTCTGCAGAACCAGCGTTGATTTGCCACAGGCTCGTCTTTGCTAGTCAGGAGAGCTGGCAGCTTGTGGTTACGAGGGAGCTTACTTTTTATCAGCGCAACTGCAAGCGCTGTGCAGTTATAGCACACGGACCCCATAGACTATAATGGAGTCCGTGCGCTTTAACTACACAGCGCTCCTCCTAAACACTCTCCTCCTGCTACTCGTGGACTTGGTGACTCTCCTTTAGTCGAATAGTGGTTTCACCTGAAACGAGCATTTTTTCCCATAGACTATAATTGTATTCGATATTCGATCGAGTAGTCGAATATTGAGGCTCTACTCGAAACAAATATTGAATCTCGAATATTTCACTATTCACTCATCTCTACTGACAGCGCCACCTCTTTATTTAGGAGAGGGTAACCATGCACCCCTATTCTCAGGATCACTGTAACCCCCACAAGTCCTATAGAGTAACAAGCCACAGAGGCCCAGTGGTCAATGGGGACCCCCGCCATAGACCCCCACTGATACCTACTGGTGATATTCCGAAAATAAATGGCAGATTTAGGTCTGTCGCCACTCAAAAACCTTTTCTATTTTTTTCTTTTGTATTTTCTTTTTTTGTATCATTTCTGGCATTCAAGGCCTGGGTGTAAAGACTTCTGTTGTATAGAATTCCTCGCAGCGTGCCTTGTTCACAGATGACATTTCCTCATTGTTCCTGTTTGTATAAATGTGTTTTGCAGCTTATAACACACAAGGTCACCTTGAAGCAGCACAAACAGCTAAAAAACCGCTGAAAACCGACTGTAAAATAGTTTAACCTGGTATTACCGCATATCTTGTTACACAATCACACACGGCACCAAGGGGGGAAGCTTTTAACTCCTTTAAAACCAATGGAGAAAAAAAATTCAGGCAGATATATTTGGAAAGAAATCCAGTAAAGATTTTTTTTTATTTCTATATTTTACTTTTTTTTTCTGCAGTAAACTGGGAAATTTGAATTTTCTTATGTGGAAGAATTGTTGCAAATTTTGGTTGCAGAATTTAAAAAAAACACATTTTATATTAACCAGCTGTCCTGAATTTGCAAGGATTGTCCCCAATTTTCAGAAACAGTCACAGAAAATTTAGTTTGTCAAATACCAAAAAAAATTGAGGGGGTCTTAATAAATGTAGCCAGAAAGAGGGGATCGCGGAAGGATTTGGGATGATTCCAGGGGCAGGGATCAAATACAATGATTTTAACAAGGCAAATCTTGGAAAACATATCAAGGACTTTGTAACAATATTTGTTGCAAATAGAATTTTATATATATATATATATATATATATATATATATACATATATATATATATATGCACGTTTTGATCAATGCATGCGATACTTGCTTTACAACCCCTGCAAAGTGGATGGGATTGTAGCGAACCCCATCCACACATTGCAGAAAAATACGTGGAGCGGAAATGCTGCTATTTCCAAAACCGTTGCAGCATGTCAGTTATACCTACGGAAATGCCGGCGGTTTCCCTATAGGTATAATGGAAACAAGAAGTTCGGTGAAAAGCGCTGTGGGGAAAATTGCAATGCACTTCCACCACATTTTTTCGCTGCAGACCACTATGTGGGGCCTTACTTTTTTTTCACTCTACATTTTAGAAATATGAAAGCGTTAGGTGGCTTTTTCCAGTAATTTATGGTTTCCGTAGGTATAATCGACATGATGCGATTTCCTAAACCGGTTTCGGAAATCATGGCGTATCCGCATTGAGGTTTTTACCGGGCTTCGCTAGGATTGCATCTACTGTTCCTTGACTGTAAAATGCCGCAATTTGTCCCACAGCGTATCCACCACAGGCAAATTGTGGCATTTACGTCCCGTGGGTCCCCGGCCTAATAGGGTTTTCTGGGAGTTTGATATTGATGATCTATCTCAAATAAGACAAAGCACCCCCACCGATCAGCTGTTGCAGAGGCTGCAGTGTGCACCGTTTCCTTTTCACAGATATGACATCATGTTTCATGGACTATTTGCAACACAGTCCCGTTTAAATGAATGGGACTGAGCTGCAATACCAAGAATAGCCACTAAGCTACTATGCCTATTTAATAACATGGCCGTGGCGTGTGTCTGAGCATGAAAACCTCTTCCAACAGCTAATTGTCAGATATTGCATCATTAAGTATCCTTATAAGAGGCCATGCATATCTGATTGTGGGGTCTGACAGCCGGCCCCTGCACAGATCAGCTATTCAGAGGTCTGTCTGTCCATACAGTGCACAGAGCTGGAAGCAGTTAGCTTTACGCCCTGTATAGTAGCGGGGTGCCCTATAACTTCAGTGGGAGCTGAGCTGTAGTACCGGTACACGGCCACTATACAAGGTAAGACAAGACTTCTGTCCTGTTATGGACACTTGTCCATAAGATCGGGATAAGTGTCTGATCGATGGGTCCCCCAGTGATCAAGAGTAAGGGGGATAATAATGTGAATGGATGGATGCCAGTGTGCTTGGTGCTCCATACACTTCTATGGGGCTGCTGGGACTGTATTCTCTGGCAACCCCATAGAAGTGAATGGAGTGATGGTCACACAAGCTCACTGGTGCTCCATTTTTAGGGGGACTTTTGGTGGTGATCGGTTCCCCGGTAATTGGATAGGGCATACGCATCCAGGACAGGACAACCCCTTTAATAAATCCCACCTCCATGCCTATGATCATATAATCTGAGCTTCTTGCAATATTGGACTGAACCCCCATAGGATGCTCATTGTTGAAGTTATATACAGACTTATATACAGACTAGCGCTGACGCATTTCGTTGCTGCAGAGTTTTTCTTTTTAATCAAAGGGTAATAATAAGGAACCGACACATTAATACCAATGACATGCTGGAACTTGTAGTGCCATAACCAGCAGCGGGCTCATTACCAGCAGAAGACGTTCCACTAGCCACAGGCGTAACACAAGTTCTTGGTTTGATTCTGTAAACGAAGGGCAAAATGACAGAACTAACCTGCTGCTCTCGCAGACTGTCAGGCGCTGATGGCATTTTAATGATATGTAAAGCAGATGTATCTCATACGGGCGCCATAAATACAATTGAGATACGGAGAGATATTATTATGTTAATAAATAGTATTTGAGATTTTATTACTTCTCCCAATCTTGCAGCAGCTTCCAGCGACAATTTATCCCCATAAATACTGAGATCATGATTTGGATTGACAAGTAATTATTTGCAGACTAAATATTTCCTGAGCTCCTCGTGCTGGTGACTACGGGACGCGCTGCTTTATGACAGCGACACTTAACTCCTTCACCGACAACGACCACAGCCGTTATATTACTCGGAATTTGTCTATGCACCAAGACAAAGCGGACAGGAATAACAAATATACTGGGAAATTTCACAATTTCCCCACGAGTTCGGAAGTTCTGCTAATTCTAGATGGGTCCAAAATAGACCCTGTGTCAAATCAGTGGCCGCTCATTGGAGAGTCAACATTGGGAATATTATGGTGGAAAACATCAGATTTTCTTAGGCCGGAACCCCACTTTGTGTAAATGGCGCAATTTGGCACCGGCGGAAACATTGTGGCAAAAGCATTCCCTATGTATATGGAGGATCAGGAATCACAGGCTTTCTCTATGTATATTTGAAGGGGGCCTTCTCCAAACTGCCATCAAGAGACCTCTCCCCCTCCCCCACAGGTGTTCTATGGGATTCAGGGCTGGACTCATTGCTGCCACTTTACAAGTCTCCAGGGCTTTCTCTCACCACCATTTTCTAGTGCTGTCCTGAAGTGTGTTTTGGGTCCTTGTCCTGCTGGAAGAGCCCTGACCTCTGAGGGAGACCCAGCTTTCTCACACTGGGCCCTACATGATGCTGCACAATGTGTTGGTCGTCTTCAGACTTCATAATGCCATGCACACGGTCAAGCAGTCCAGTGCCAGAGGCAGCAAAGCAACCCCAAAACATCAGGGAACCTCCGCCATGTCTGACTGTAGGGGGCGTCTTCTTCTCTTTGAAGGCCTCTGTTTTTCCTGTAAACTCTATGTTGATGCCTTTTCCTACTTTTGTCTCCTCTGACCAGAGAACATTCTTCCAGAACGGTTTTGGCTTTCTCAGGTAAGTTTTGGCAAACTCCAGCCTGGCTTCTGTCTCTGGGTAAGAAGTGGGGTCTTCCTGGGTCTCCTACCATACAGTCCCTTCTCATTCAGACGCTGACGCTGGATAGTACGGGGTGACACTGTTGTACCCTCGGACTGCAGGGCAGCTTGAACTTGTTTGGATGTTAGTCGAGGTTCTTTATCCACCATCCGCACAATCTTGTGGTGAAATCTCTCGTCAATCTTTCTTTTGCGTCCACATCTAGGGAGGTTAGCCACAGTGCCATGGGCTTTAAACTTCTTGATGACACTGCGCACGGTAGACACAGGAACATTCAGATCTTTGGAGATGGACTTGTAGCCTTGAGATTGCTCATGCTTCCTCACAATTTTGCTTCTCAAGTTCTCAGACAGTTCTTTGGTCTTCTTTCTTTTCTCCATGCTCAATGTGGTCACACAAGGACACAGGACAGAGGTGGAGTCAACTTTAATCCATTTCAACTGGCTGCAAGTGTGATTTAGTTATTGCCACCACCTGTTAGGTGCCTCAGGTAAGTAACAGGTGCTGTTAATTACACAAATTAGAGAAGCCTTACATGATTTTTCAATCAGTGCCAATACTTTTGTCCACCCCCTTTTTTATGTTTGGTGTGGAATTATATCCAATTTGGCTTTTTGACAATTCTTTTTGTGGTTTTCCATTAAAGACAAATTAAATGAAGATAATAGCAAAGAATTTGTGATTGCAGTCATTATCTGGAAGAAATTGAGTATTATCTGACAGAATTGCAGGGGTGCCAATACTTTTGGCCAACACTGTATATGGGAGAAGCAGGACTCATAGGCTTAATCTATGTATATGGGGGATCAGGACTCACAGGCTTTCTCTATGTATATGGGAGATCAGGACTCACAGGCTTTCTCTATGTATATGGGGGATCAGGACTCACAGGCTTTCTCTATGTATATGGGGGGGATCAGGTCTCACAGGCTTTCTCTATGTATATGGGGGACCAGGTCTCACAGGCTTTCTCTATGTATATGGGGGACCAGGTCTCACAGGCTTTCTCTATGTATATGGGAGATCAGGACTCACAGGCTTTCTCTATGTATATGGGGGGATCAGGACTCACAGGCTTTCTCTATGTATATGGGAGATCAGGACTCACAGGCTTTATCTATGTATATGGGAGATCAGGACTCACAGGCTTTATCTATGTATATGGGGGGGATCAGGACTCACAGGCTTTCTCTATGTATATGGGAGATCAGGACTCACAGGCTTTATCTATGTATATGGGAGATCAGGACTCACAGGCTTTCTCTATGTATATGGGAGATCAGGTCTCACAGGCTTTCTCTATGTATATGGGAGATCAGGACTCACAGGCTTTCTCTATGTATATGGGAGATCAGGACTCACAGGCTTTCTCTATGTATATGGGGGATCAGGACTCACAGGCTTTCTCTATGTATATGGGGGATCAGGACTCACAGGCTTTCTCTATGTATATGGGGGATCAGGACTCACAGGCTTTCTCTATGTATATGGGCAGGGGACGAGGACTCATTGCTTTTCCTGGCAGTGAATAAACAGCTTTTTACATGAAATCACTAAACTCCATCATAGCAGACTATATATCCTACAGCTCAGCATCCTCTGCTTTATCTTCTGCCGCCCTCAGATAGGATCCTGACAAATCCCCTTTAATTCCAGCGGCAGAAGAGCTGTACTATAAAAAGTCTTTTCTGCCAAACAGGAGGGAATCGTTTTCTTTTTAGGACAGTGAAAGGGAAAGGCATGATAAAAATCTGAATCGAAGGTCAAAAGATGCAAGAAAAACATAAAGACCGGTCTGGGGAGACAGGATTTTACTGTATCTCATTATATCCATCCCTCTGCTTCGACGTCTTCATCCGCACCGAGTAGGATAAATTAATTTGTTTACCCAGAAAGGCAGAATAAATAGCAGAAGAAAACACATTTCTAAATTACCACATGTAACCCCATGAATATTGATATTAGTAAACATTAAAACTGCGCTGCGCGTCATGGGACCAATGAAACTTACCTCATCATCTTTCACAGCTCAAAAAAATCAATGTTAAGTAGCCTGCCCTGCGCGATTCGGTTACAAATCATATATTATTAACGCAGGTCTTTTGTAAAAAGTTCCTGTTGACAAGGTTACTTTGTAAGTTAGAATGTTTGCTCTCATTACGGCTCGATTACATAACAGCTGCGGGTATTTACATGATAGACTTGATAGATGGAGAATTTGACAGTGCATCTGTCACTTTAGCCTCGGAGTCCGGGGGTTAGGTGAGCGTTTTTGTGTTTTATGGTGGTCCATTAGCAATTTTGTTAAAATCATTAGCCGGCCTGTTCTGGAATTTGCAGATTTAATGTCCAACGTTGCGGCGGATCGGAACAGAGAGCGGAATTTTAATGGCATGGAGGTAACGGAACACTGCGGGCAAATCTGATACAAGGTGTTATGTCGGAAGATGGACGGACCGCTGAAGATTTGCTTTGGGTTCGGATGGACCCACTCCAAAGATTTCTCAAAATAGGTTCCTCATACCAATACCCGGATTTGTTCAGATCCCATTGTATAATAGGTGGAGGCCCAAAATAACAAGGTGAGGACAGGGCACTCTGCAAAATGTGAATCCCATCCGCGCATTGCAGAAAAGTATGCGCAGCCAAAATGCTGCGATTTCCAAAACAGTTGTGGTTTTGGAAATCACAGCATGTCAAATATACCTACAGAAATGTCAGCGGTATTGCTACAGGTATAATGGAAGCAGAAAGTTTGCAGAGGAAAACTCTTTGACTTTCCTGTGAAATGCGCCGCAGGAAAAAAACGCTGCTGTGTTTTTCCCATGGCACTTTTTCGCTGTGGCTCGCTACATGAGTCCTTAGCCTAAGGGTCAGTGCACACACAGTTTTTTGGTGCTGAATCCGCCTCAAAATCAGCCTCTAAAAAAAGCCTTCCAATAGAGTTCTATCCTATCTAAGGGCATATCGCTCGCAGAAAAAGGAAATGACCGACTCCCATTGATTTTCAATCCGCATCAAAATTCTGACCAAAACCCCCCGTCTGAAGTCGGCCTTATACTCACCTTCTCTCTCATCTCCTGGTCATCCTTGCAGTGTCCCTCTGGATCTTCTTCCGGCCTGAATGACATCTTGCACCCTGGAGTCTCCACAGTGAAAACGTCACAATAGCGCTTACATACCCCGAAAGTTTTGAAAAATTGGGGTCTGAACTGGTTCTTTTATTGGACAGTCTGAGAGACTGAAACATGAGACAGGGATTTTATGACATATATATATGTGTGATTGTGGGGGTTCAGCACCCGGGACTTCCATAGATAACCCAGGTGAAGAGACCACATTGTGCAGGTGATCTCTGCGGCCTCTTCATTGAATACACTTGTATGTCATAGGGGTCGTACTTTGTATTACAGCGCAGCCCCATTCATTTCATAGGACTGAGCTGCTGTTGTACCATGTGACCAATGAACATGATGTCATTGGCAAGGTGAAGAAGCCACAGCTTTCTTCAAACAGCTGATCTGTGTGGGTCCTGGGAGTTAGTTCACAGAACTCTTTTTTGGCTCCTCAGTCCCTAATTCTGAATAGTAAAGTACATCAGAAAGAAGAACGGATATGGATGACCTATCCTCAGAGTAGTGGGAGTCCGACACCTTGCGGACACCTCCATACCGTGTGTGTGTGTGTAGTGATCATACTGCCTTTTTGCTGCTCAGCCCCAAATCACTTCACTAGTGAAGAGAACTGTCTGGCATTCACAACAGCTGATCGGTGGAGGTGCCAGGTTTCAGTTCTCCACTTATTTGATTGAAGACCTATACAAAGGATAGGTAGTTAATATGAACTTCAAGAACTTTAGTATTGGGGGCCCTATCAGATTTGATACCTGGACCCTGCACCGATCAGCTTATTTGGCTGCTGTAAGCCACATGCAAGGTATACAGCTGGAAGCAGCTCTGCTACTATTTAGGCCCATGGGATTTTTGGGAGACACTCACACACAGGGGGATGGGTATTAATCCACTTCTTTATCAACATCTGCCAAGTCCAAGATCCTGGACGGGCACGCTCTTCTTTCGCAATATGAATCAATGCAGAAGACCGGTATTTTATACTGGCAATAGCCATTGGCGGAATTTACTTTCCATGTATAGTTACCTTTGTGGGCTGCAACCAGTCCTCCGATATGACAGGGGGCAGCACAGCATGGACCACAGTATGTGAGCCTTGTCTAGTACCTGACCCCTAACATTTCTCCATGGCTGGTGCAATGACCAAAGTCAGCTGCTGTATCTACAAAATGTAAGTTTCTGTATACTGGAACTTTTCGTTCAAAAAGTAAACTTGTAGGTGAAACTTGCGAATATTCAGGAAATGGGTCTGGTGCGGGTCACCCACTGCTAGTTGTGAGTTGTATGTCTCTACTATACCTATAAACAAGAGGTTTCCAATATAATGGTAACATACAGGTGTGACACAGAGTAACATGTGCTAGGCATTACTGCAATTAAAAACCGCATGCAGCTCTGCAGTAAGAAAAAAGTGCCATGTGAACCCGTCCCTAAGTATCTGAAGGTAACTAATAAATCCATAGTCTTCTGACCAATATTATGTTATGGTATTGATGCCTGTAAGGGTTTGTTCACACATTGCAATTGTGTTATTTATTTATTTTTGTGGCAATTTTTCAAAATCAAAGCAGAGAAATTTTGTTGTGATTTAAGAAAAATCTGCAACATGACTGCAAAGGGGACGTATATGTGTGTGTGTGTGTATATATATATATATATCCTCCATACGTTATCTTACTTCATTATTTGTGCGGACAATGCGCGGAAAACACATGGACCTCATTATAGTCTATGCGGTCCGTGTGTTTTCATTGCTCACTGCTTTTTAATGCGTTTTTTTTTTTTTTTTTTTTTGTAATGTAGATTGTGAGCCCCACATAGAGCTCACAATGTACATTTTTTTCCCTGTCAGTATGTCTTTGGAATATGGGATGGAAATCCATGCAAACACAGGGAGAACATACAAACAAGGGTTTTTTGCCCTTGGTAGGATTTGAACACCAGGACTCCAGCGCTGCAAGGCTGTAGTGCTAACCACTGAGCCACCGTGTGCATTCAGGGGGCTTCCAAGTGGACTCCCCAAACGGAATAGCATAATTCCCTGGAAAATGTGTAAAATAAATAAATAATATCACCTTTCTTGGGTTCGGACATGACATCCTTCAGCTATCCAGAATATTTCTTGGGCTGTTGACTCCTGGGTCACCGCTGAACCTTGTGGTTGGTCGTGGAGGAGGGTGACATCATCACATCATGATCACGTCGTCATCTCCCACCTACTCGGTGAATGCAAATCGCACGCCTCAGCAATGACCCAGAGGCCAAATAAGATGACAGATGGATTCAGATTCTGGAGGAGGCCACGGTGGAGCTCAGGGAAGTGAGTATTTTTTTCCGTTGCTCTCTAGAACAGGCAACAAAATAGCCAACTGGCTGCCATTTTGCTGTATTTGTGTGAGGTGATCCCCAAAAATTTGGGGTTCAATAGAAGTATGTCTGCCACTTCTGCTACAGTGAAGTAGCCCATGGTCATCTGCATGAGGCCTTGGGGAAAGTTCACACGGGGTTTTTGGTCAGGATTTTGAGGCTGTATCCTGACAAAAAAGACGTCTCCCATTGAAACCAATGGGAGCCGGTCAGTTTTTTTTTTTTCTGGAAGACGTTTGTTCCGGCTCACGAATAAAAGAAGCGACATGCTCATTCTTCAGGTAGATTCGCCTCACGTTTCGGCCTGAATACACTCCCTCCTCCGGACTAGGCCCATTCATTAGGCCTAATCCGGAGCGGATTGCACGACTGGATGCCACCGGCATTCAGTCGCGGCTACCCATATTTTGGTCGGGAACCTGAGCCGTTCTCTGCCCGTGTGAACTTACCCTTAGTGTGTAACTTTACTTCCCCCCCCCCACCTCCAATCAGAGACCCCCATGAATCGTTGGTGACAATCTCCAAAAATCTCAAGTTCAGCCAAACCTGAGAATTTTGCAGAACTCGTAATGAAACTCCTCTCTCTTTGGGATGTGCGTCCTTTATTCCTTCACCCCCTGTATTCGGATGACCTGACACATGATGAATATTTCCCACAAGGCCTCCTATAAATAGTCATTCTCTTCACCCGGGGAATAATCTGTCTTTGTTCCGCTCTCAGGTAAATCGCACAATTTCTCGCGTTTTGCTCTATAGTCTTTACGAAAATAAAGTCTCTCCTAGAGTTCAGTGTGTTGGCGGCGGCCTCGGTCTGCGGCGCCGTTCACATAATTAAGCGCGTCTTCATGAGGTCCTGCTTTATATTCCTTGAAAAAATAAAAATACCAGGCCATCGCCGAGCCGAAAATTGATGACAGTGACATTATCAGGAGTTCCTGCTAGATGTATTGATTGATGGGCCGAGCGCTAATATGTTTTAAATAGCCGCAAAATCTAATTTCACGGCTCAGTCCTTTGTAATCACGAGAGAAAAATACCTGAGCAGATGCTTAAAGGGGCTGCAGTACCACCTGTGGACAGGGGCGGCGCTGTTTTTGGAAGAAACAATCATGGTTTTTCCAATATTATATCACTCTGTTAAGACTGAAGGCCGTCTCATGGAACTAAATGGGTTTTCACACTGGTTTATAAGGGGGTGACCGTTGGGTGTGATCCCGAGTCACCGCGTCACCTTGTGCACCATGTAAATGGGATGGTGGTGCAGACACCTGGCCCCTGCTTCAAGAGGATGCTGATCACGCATGGGCACCACCACTCCATTCACATGGGGCAATCATGGGGTCCTTGTGGTGAGACCTACAGCAACTTGACACTAGGGTTGAGTGATCAGGATTGGGAAAGATCGGATCGCGATCAGCGTTCGAGCAAATTTCACGATCGGGATCGGTTGGAAAATGATTGAAAATCAGATTTTGAAATCTCAAGATCGGCTCAACTCTACTGTATATATAATATACTATTAGGGTTGAGCAATCGGGAAAGATCGGATACCGATCGGTGATTGAGCAAATCTCGGGATCGGCTGGAAAATGATCGGAAATCGGATTTTAAAATCGATCCTGAAATCTCAAGATCAGCTCAACCCTACTAGACACCTTTACTCAATCCTGTACATAGGGCATAAGTGTTATTAGGGGGGGGGAGCCCCTTTAAGGGTATATATACCTTACATACTCAAGCAATTCAACAGGAACATTTGTTCAATCCGAACCAAATGTTACAAGTAAAAGTTGGTTTCTTCGGGCCCCAGAGTGTTGGAGGGCTGGGAGTCTGGGTAAAAAAAGAAGATAAACCATTGACTTACCTCTCCTGTGCTCCTTCCCAGTATCCTCTGGTATTCTAGTCTTCTTCTTGAGATGTTCACCATCTTATTCAACCACTAGGTCAATGGTAAGGCTTGTGATTGGACCTTAGTATTGACATGGAGGGGGGCAACGACTTACTCTCACTTTGGCACTATAGTCTACCTGATGTGCCCCCCATGACCACTGACAACCATGACCACTGAGGCTCAATAACAGGCAAAAAACACAGTGATGGAACCCAAATAAAATGGTGGACGGCTCAGGAAGAAGACCTCGTGAGGATGGCGTGAACGAACCCATGAAAGATGTGAAAGGCCTTCTTATTATTTGTATATTCCTTAACCGTCCCCAAAAACAGACAAAAAAAATGGTGGTCTGTTGGTTTACTGTGAGGTAAACCCCCAAAAAGTTGGATTTGATGGAACCCCAATTTTTTGGAAACTCTACAAACGTATCCATTACACACTGGGTCGCCCATTATTAATAAACCTTTAATAACAAAAAAATCTAACACAATAATTGAAGATGATGAATTCACCGATAGAGATGTAGCAAAGTTTAACTTGACGATATATACTTGTGCATGTCCACACTGTAATACCCAGAGGAGCTCGCTCAGAAGTCATAGGGACCCCCATTTTTGTGACCCCCATTCATTTAAAGGGTCGCTAAAAACAAAACAAAGAGATGAGACCGAAGTCGGGACAAATGAATAATTTTATTGCAAGGGCAAAACAATGAAAAACATAATATCTGATGAAAATCACAACCTATATGTAACCCATAATCTAAAAAACATCCCATTATTACAGTCGTATGGAAATGACCTGTTAAGATTCTCGTAAAAAAACAAGTTATATTGTATCTTGAGAGCCGAACAATCCGTATTCCATCATCTTCTAGGGATTGTAGTCATTCACCTGCCCCATAGGGGGCAGCATTAAAAACATGTCCTTAATTTTGCGTAGCGGATAGAAATAGTGCCCCCTGGTGTAATGTCCCTGACCTGCCTCCTGACAATTAGGGAAAGGCCACTGTTATCAATGTATGGCGGCAAAAACACATTTTTCTAGGTCAAAATTATATTGGTTCTTAAACTATCACTTTGTCGTATGTAGCAGAGCCGAATTTGTCACTTTGAGGCTGCATTGTGTATGACAAATAATGCAACAGGTTTACCTTGTCAGGGCTGTATGGTGACATGGGGCACTTCTTACCATTGAAGGGGGCGCCACTGGCCCTGATGGTCTTAGCACTCGGAGCTTGCAAACCAAACCATACTTGAGGCTACTCTGGGTCTTGCTACAGTCCATAGTTTATTGACAATTTGGCAATGTGATTTGGGCACAGTATGACATGAATCCAAACTTGAGGGCCATATAATAAGTATATCAGACACCACTTGTGGAGCACCTCCATTAACTGTTGGACCATACCACTTCAGCAAGTCTGAAGAACCTCTGCACTAATGTTCATGGGGTTCAAAGGGACTGAAATTTGTATCAAAGGACATTTGAGCTGAAAGGCATTGGGACATGGTGTAGTAAAGACAATTGGGCCACCTTTAGCAGGTGGTGGGTTCTCAGAAAAAGGAACTCTTCTGAAGATATGTCAACTGCTTTGGCCTTCTCAATACTTCATATTGTGCTAGGTAGGTGGCATGTGGAAGACCATACTAGTTACATGACCCAGAAGATGAAGTTTTAATCTGTCCCCTGGACTTTCTGTAGTCAAATTTGACCAACTCCACCCTTATGGTCTTGAGTCAAGTGGGAGACCACAAGAGTCATCAACTGAGAGGGGTTGAGTCAAAAATGCTTTACAGAAAACATCTACCATGTCCTTAGTCCGCTATGGGAACAATGACAAAGATAAGAGGGTGCCCATGCCCAAAGAGGTTCCATTCTGGCTCATGCCACCATCTTCCATAGACAATAAGGTCTAGAACATGTTTGCCACCTACTTGGCCTTCCATGTACATGGCCAAGTGATGGTCAGACTTGACCCCACTGTTGCTCAGTGTTTGGGTTCCTTGGCCCACCAGGCCAGTACGATACAAGCGCCCACCAACTTTCAATGGTATCGTCATGGGACATGCCATGTAATGTAAACAACAGATCCCAGGGGCAAGCAGCTTGCTAACAAGTCACCTCCAAACGGGGTTGTCTTCTGCCGGACCTTTAGGACCCGGAGATTGAGGATCCTGTGGTACTGTGACGTGCCAGTTCTTGCTACCAGGATATAATAGGAACACAAACTGTTGCAATTTTTGAGATGCCATACAAATAAAATCCGATGCAATTACCATATGTGAGAGAGAAATACTGAACTCCTCGCTACAATTCCCGAAGGCGTCTCAGGTAAGAGATTTAGATTCTTCAGGCTTCATTGTCTTAATATCAGATTTTCCACAAAATGGCTGTTTCTCTGTGTGAAGTATATAAAACCGCTATAGACGGTAATACAGCGCACAAAATACAAATACAGTAATAAATAATAATGAAGTCGATTTTCTCATCTCGCTTTATTTTTGGTGGATTTACCGTAAGAATGTCGCCAAATAATCTTAAAATCTAGCTACGTCTACTCATGAAAATAGCGAAATTCTCATCTAACTAAATAACATTTTATCTTCATTCTAAACAGGTTTCTTAAGGGCAACCATCAAGTACATGCACCGCACCGCAACGCCGTCTGATTGATAGAAAGGGATATGAAGGAATCGGTTTAATTGGATAGAAAGAAAAAGTCATCATCTTAAGACAACACAAAGGAAAGGTAAAGAGGTCATGGAAAAATAATTTAGAATATTTCCTATCCTACTTGCCTCCAAACAGTCCGACTTAAGTGCACTTGCCACTTATACCCAGAAGGGGACGCTATGTTTTTTTCAGCTGAACCAAAATTAAAACTGGGACAATGCCCAAAAGGGAAACCGACCTAACAGTGGCTATTCCCAGGTGGTTTGGTTGAGTTACAGAAGGTGGTGGTGTAAATGCCTTGAGGACCTCGCTCTTGAGGACCTGTCCTGTCCTGAAATACACAGAATATCCATTGATATAGATAGGCACTGTGTACTCTTTTGGGAAGTATGTGAGAGAGAGTAGGGATCAAAATGTGATCAACGTGATCTTTGGAGCAATAAGGGTGTCGTCATTGCTCCAAAGGTTAGCAGCACCATCATTCCTCCAAAGATACATTTACACCTTGACAAAGTAATATCTTGGCAATGTAGTCACTGATTCACAAGGGGAAAACACTGTCGATTCAGATGATCTGCGGGGATGGTTGGATATGATGGGTTCTAGTGACACACTCCCTTTAAATAGTCAACTGAGGGCCATTTGTCTGTATTCTTGGGTTTGAGGTCAATGTGGAGATGTGAACATTGCAGGATCTTTCAGATTTTGATAGTAGAACATTATCCTTAGAGTCCTTTACAATATTGGAATGGTGACGGACTCCTAAGGACTGATAATTAAACTCCTTAAGTCAAGAGGGTCATTATTCTTCAAGATGGTAAGAAGAAGTGAGACCACTGCCTGCGTTATTGTCAGCCCAGTCAAGAAGCCTGAAAGACCTTGTATGTTCATCCCCAAGAATAAAAGTGGAACCAAGTCAGACATATAGCCTTTTACACGACCATGACATCAAGTAAGAGGATCTGGCCATACATGGTATTGTAAGGGGGATTTCAATCAAAAATGATCTTCTTTGACGTACTGGGTAGAAGATTGATGGAATCCATCATCACACCCAAAACATCTTAGTGAACCTATTTTTGTTGAATGTAGTGTCAGAGATATTTGTGATGACATTCCATCACAAAATGGAATCAATTTAGGAAATTGGTGAAGGTCATCAGAAGATCACTTTTTGGGTGGATTTCCCTTAATAATCCTTATCAGACTGTACGAACAGATGTTGAGAACATTATGGATTTACCACCATGGGCCAACAGTCATAGAAAATTGCAGCATGATAGGGGTTCAGCCGACAACACGACCTTTTCACCCGTCCAAATGCAGCGAGCGCACTTTCGGGCGTCCCATCGATATCCATTGTCCATTCATGTGATATTTTACAAAGACGGAAACGGTTAAAACCATGAACTATTCCATTTTCAGCATTATCTTCCCGCTTCAAAAATTCAATGAAGCGTTCTTGCATCTCAATAATCTGAAGAGAGAAATGAAATCCAGAGATGGAGTCCACATAGTTCGTATAATTAATAAAAATTCTCCCGCCGCTGTCAGCAGAAAATTCTATCGATCAAGTTTTTGTTTTTGTTTTTTTTTTATATTTTTTTTTTCTTTAAAGCTCCTGTGGATACTCATTTGAGCAGAAAAATAGGGTGAAAATGTTACTATTCGTTCACAATTCCTAAAAAGATAAGTCCCGAAGTCCAAAAGGGAGGTTGAGTGCACATATTGTCAGGGAGGTGCAACGATTCTTTGCTCTTTCGCCGCGTTTTCTGTTTGCTACCGGGTTACCTGCAAAAAAATTAAAAAATTATAATAATGAAATAGAAATAGTATAATAATTAGTATACAGAGTAACTGCTAGGGGCAACACGGTGGCTCAGTGGTTAGGACTGCAGCCTTGCAGCGCTGGAGTCCTGGGTTCAAGTAATTGCTCCACTGTCCCAACTACAACTCCATAGTCCCGGAGAGGGAAGAAGTCTTATAATTATAAAAAGACGTGTCACGCTCTTTTGTCCTTTACTCATTCTCCATGCCACAGTTCCATCCTTGTTCCTTGGCACCGGTCTTCGCCCTCACGTGGCACCTGCTACCAGTCAATGGCGTAAACAGCTACACAATCGCTGCAGAGGTTCTGGTTTTGCAGCAATGGAGTGGCCGACTGTGACATGAGATTGGACGCACTAGTCATGCAGGTGGGAAAGTAGAGTGAAGACCGGTGCCAAAGACTAAGAAGCTGCCACTGGAACAGCAGGAGTGTATTCATGTAAATCCGGATCATGTGCGGGTGCCCTAAAGAAGAGCAAGGGACTCCAAGACCAGGGAGCGTTGTGGAGTAGGGGAGCTAGTGGCTGCCGTGCAGGCGCTCATCCCCAAGGGTTCACTTGTTTTACAGGAGGAGACCAATGCAAATATAGAGATGACTCCTGGCAGATTTTGCCCTTGGACAGATTTGAATCTAGAACGCCAGTGTGCAACGCAACACTGCTAACCACTGAGCCACCTGGCTCACTGTGCACGAGTCATACATTCATGTTCTGGCTGCAAAAGCAGTGGACGTATTCTGGCACTGTTTATGGGAGCACTGGCTTGGCAGACTTGAGCCATTATATCACATAGATGTTGATTCATCTGAATGGCCACCATGTATTAGTTTTTTCACTGGCATAAGTGGCCATTGCACCCAGCAAACTTAGCTTTTTGCCAGGTGTTACGAGCCACGGTAGCTGATAAAGAGCCTTTAAGGTTGAAGCCCCAAGTTGCGGAAATGCAGCTTTTTTTGTTGCAGATTATGGTTCAGGTCATCAATGTTGTGGGGATCTAACACCTAGCATCCCCATCGACCTGTACAACACAGTGTACAGAGCCGGGAGCAAACAGCTTCATCCACTGTATAGTGGCCATGCCAGCAGGCTGCAGCTCCCATTCACTTGGATGGCTTTGGCTCTGTACACCGTGTAGTATCAGCACTATTATAGCAGATCAGTTGGGGCGCCAGGTGTCAGAGCTGTGTATTCTCTTTCCTATATGTCATCTAGTCAATTCAATGCAGTCGCCACCTTACAACGGAAATAACTTTTTACAATCCGCAACTTATTTTTTTTTAGCTATACACTTATTTTACAGCCGTGCCTATAAAAGATCCCGCAGCCTGCCATAATACACGTCGCCCGGAAGACTCCCAATCTTTCACCCTCTGCACCGATGGTAAACCTTGTATAATAAGTAGTATTTTCCTGCCCGCTTATTATGCATTAAACCTCTTCCCTGTGCTCGTGTAGCTGCACCCGCGTCCCTTCTCATAACTATGAGGCGTGCAAGTAGAAAATAAGGAAGAGACAGCAGAGTTTAGGCAGATTTTTCTTGTCCTATCAAATATAATGTATTTTCTTCATGCAAGGCAAATGTCTAAGTAGAAATGTGCGCATCCGGAATGAGAGAGGGTTCGGAAAAATTCATATGACGTCAAATAAGTCGCATTGCATTGCAAAACGGATTCTTCTTTGGAGGAAAAATGTGACTATTGGTAACGCATTACAGATTATTGAAGTGCTGCCGGGCACCGCCACTGACTTACTGACAGCTCTTTGAGTTGTCAGGCCCCCATACTGTACAAGCCGCCATACTACCCTATAAGTCATGTCCCTGCCTGTATCTCTTCTATATGACTTCATAATCCATCGCTCACCTTGGTAGTTTTGATTTTGTTTCCGCTGCTGCAGGACCAGCCTGAGAGATCCGGCAAAACTTTACAATCCTCCCACTCCATGCACGGCTGCATGTGACACCACCACTTCTGGACGACAATGGACGCTGCGGAATAAAGAAACACTGGGTCACCGGATGGCAAACCAAGAGCTGGAATGAGCCCTATCTGGTAGGAGAGCACAACGTCTGCAGCTCAGGTCTAAAATTCTGTGCCGGACTTGAAAGTATAACTGTATAGGGAAGGTGTTATTTTGATAAATTATATATTTTTAGCTGTTCACAACAACCACTAGGGGGAGCTAACAATTATACGTCTAGTATTGAAATCCTTGCAACTTTATGTGCAGTGAACTCTCCTATGTGGCTTATGTTTTAGGTAGGTGTAGAAAAATTCTGCAAAGTAAGGACTCCTACACATGACCGAGTGTGCAGGTCGAGTGCGTGACAATTTGTGTCCGTTCCATTCTCCATTAGTTACAATGGGGGGTTCCATTCTGTTCTGATCTGTGTTCCTGGAGCAGGAGCTGCTCTATAAATTTTGGAAAGCAGCATCGGAAGCTCAAGCTGCACAATCGGTTGTGTGCATGAAGTCTAAGAATGCTTTCAGAAATTGAAGGGTTAATGGTTTATTTTTGTCAACTAACAAAATGAATTGAATGTAGAAAAGAGAAATGTGAAACCCATTAATATTTGGTGTGACCAACTGGGGGAAGGGGGCAATATCACACAGGGAGCCTTCCATAGTGGCTGCTTTATTGCACACATACAGTACAATGTCCCCATAGAGCCCCACACAGGTATATTTTCCCCTAAGCAACCCCACATGGTGTAACGCCTCCAATTCTCTGAGCCCACACAGTATTTGGCCCAGAGATTGAATGGTCAATACAATTCTCCATAGTCACCACTGGGGTTGAGCCGATCTATTTTAAATTCCGATTTCCGATCATTTTCCAGCCGATCCCGATCGTGAAATTTGCTCGATTGCCGATTGGGATCCAATCTTTCCCAATCGCCCAACCCTAATTGTATATTACATATAGAGTAGGGTTGAGCCAATCTTGAGATTTCAAAATCCGATTTTCGATCTTTTTTCAGTCGATCGTGAAATTTGCTTGATCACCTATCGGGATCCGATCTTTCCCGATCGCTCAAACCCAGTCACCACTCTTACCCTGACACATACGTCACATCAACATCGGTAACAAACAGAAGGAGAATGGGGGGAGGCACAGATAAAAAGACAAGTGGCGGCTGCTGTAAAGATTTACCATTAGCTGCACCCACCAAGGAGCGATTCTCTATAAGTGTTGATCTCATGGCATGTATCCAAAGTCTTAAGTGTGCCTCTGCATCATGTCCACCTTGGTCGGGAATATCGAGAGAGTACACGAAAGCCGTACATGCAAGTAAGTCATTTACCGTGTCCATGTTTATAGAAAAATACACAAGAACTAAACCATCTGTATATAGAAAGGCAACAAAACAAGACTGCAATTACCAAGTTACTTAAATAGGCGCAATGGCTCTACCTATAGGGAATGTATTCAGGCATTGCTTACGATCAGCGGAAAATTACACCGCACATCATGTTGTTCCACAAAATAATTACTAGTTAAAGGAACGCTCTGATGTCGAAATTGATGGCTTGCCACCAGCAAAGATGGCATACTGTAATCGTAATAATCTTCTAAATACAGGCGAAGTGCGGCGTCACCGGGAGACTGCTCTTTTGTGGGCAGGCAATTCATGTTTTTACGCTTTTATATAATGTGTGTTTGTATTGTGTCACCTTTACGGACTTCTGGCTCATTATTAGATCCTGTTATTGCACATTCGCAGCGGAAATGTAATAATGTCATAGAATAGCCAAACACAAGTCATGGGGTCTATGGAAAAAGAAATCACAGGGCAGTGATAGATTTACTTCCACATCAGTTGTAGCTGCATACGGAAATTATATGGAGGTATATATAGTTATATAAACACACTACGTGTGAGTATACAAAACCACAGATCTATGTATAAAAGATGGGGTTCTTAAGCTTGTGTGTCCCTTGACCTCCGTTCGTGGCCGCATTGAAGGAAGAGGCAGCTTTATATGTAAGGTTATCCCAAAAAAATGACCTCTCAGGATATATTTTTTTTCTGGTTTGGGTGTCTCAGATCCAGAATTTGTTTCAGGACAAACAAGTTTAATACAGGCCACACCCTAAATTGCCTTAAAACAATGCATTACACGGTCAGGACTCCTAGGAACCTATCTGTAAAACATAGTGTATGACACTGTCAGGACTCCTAGGGACCTATCTATAAAACATAGTGTATAATACTGTCAGGGCTCCTAGGAACCTATCTATAAAACATAGTGTATAATACTGTCAGGGTTCCTAGGAACCTATCTATAGTACATAGTGTATGACACTGTCAGGGCTCCTAGGGACCTCTCTATAAAACATAGTGTAGAACACTGTCAGGGCTCCTAGGAACCTATCTATAAAACATAGTGTAGAACACTGTCAGGGCTCCTAGGAACCTATCTATAAAACATAGTGTATAATACTGTCAGGGCTCCTAGGAACCTATCTATAGTACATAGTGTATGACACTGTCAGGGCTACTAGGAACCTATCTATAAAACATAGTGTATAACACTGTCAGGGCTCCGAGGAACCTATCTATAAAACATAGTGTATGACACTGTCAGGGCTCCTAGGAACCTATCTATAAAACATAGTGTATAACACTGTCAGGGCTCCTAGGAACCTATCTATCTAATTTATGTCAAAGTGAAAGTGACATTATTAAACTTGGGGCTTCTTCAGACCTCAGAGTATAATAGAGGGAGGCCCAAGAGAGGTGACCCCGGGCGTATGATGTCAGCAGGAGAGTGGCAGAATCCACAAGAAGACCCACTAGAGGTAATGGCAGGTAAGTATAAGTGTTTTTTGTTATTTTTTTTCCTCCAGTAAATTCCCGGGTATTGCGGTTCTCCTTCCACACTTGAAAAATAGTCCTTTCTCCTTTAAGAAAAACTGTAAAGAGTTTAAAAAAAATAAGAAACCCCTAAATTTCAGGGACTGAACATTTTATCTACTGAAAACAATCTTGAAATGGGAATAAGTCCAACGTGAGCCAAGATCCAGGAGAATTACAAAACTATGAAAGAAAAGATAGATGAAAGACGACAGTCATGTGAAAGAGCATGTCTGAAGAGATGCTCTGCGGATGAAGAAGAGGAAGATAAATTACTTTATCAGAATGTATAACCCCGGTCTGATCCATCCACCGCATAGAAGAGGAGACAAGTTTATGTAAATCTCGCCTGTTCTGGACTCAAAACAAAGAACATCCGCAGAATACTGACAATCCTTCACTCATTACCTTACATTAGGACTGGATTTTGGAAAAATGGGGCCCTGGACAAAAAGTGAAGTAGCGACCCGCTCGCCATTCAGCAGACAACACCAAGACAAGACTGCAGGAGAGAATTTATATAACACCGCCATATAGTGGCAAGAAAATGGTGCAGTATATAGTCCACACAATACCCAATACCATCAGAATGCAATGTACATATAATACCGCCATATAGCACCAAGAAAATGGTGCAGTATACAGCCCAGACAGTACCCAATACCAAAAGATTGCAATGTATATTGTAAGCCGATGGCTGGTCAGGTAATGGAGGGGGTGTACATGTCACCCAGACTACTCAGGTGGGTGAGATGAGAAAACTCCAGGAATGTTTGTTCTCAGCAGACAACTTTCGTCTGCTGAGCAATTTGGTAAATGCTCAGTACTGGGCTGGAGTTTTAGGAATGACAGGTAGGATTGGTAGTGGGACCTGTCATTCCACCCCCCTCCAGTCCACACTTTGGGGATGTTCCGGCAGTGACTCAGCTGCAGAGAGTCTCCTCATCAAGGAGGCTTAAGAAGTCAGCTCCAGCAGCACTTTGGCAGAGCTTGGCTGGAGAGCTGACAGAGAGGTCATATGTTTGGAGCTGTGTCCTGAGTGATTCTACTGGCTTTTGGATTTCTGTTACTCTAGGTGAGGTAACCTATTCTATGTTTAGTTAGAGCCTAGCCGGGCAGGTATTTATTTTTGTATTATTTCCTTATGTTGCTGCACTACCTTTTTGAGTGAAAATAAACTCTACCTTTGTTTTGGACTAAAGAAACTGGACTTTTGTGTCTATGCCACTCCACCTAGCAACCCAAGACCCTGACAATTGGTGGAGGATGCGGGCATACAGCGGTTGCTAGGGGTGGAGAAAACAAAAGAGATTCTCCAAAGATTTTATTGGCCAGGCGTGTACAGGGAAGTGAAGTACTACTGTGCGTCCCGCATCCTCCATGCCTGCATCCTCCACCAATTGTCAGGGTCTGGGGGTGCTAGGTGGGGTGGCATAGACACACAAGTCCAGATTCTTTAGTCCAAAAACAAAGGTAGAGTTTATTTTCACTCAAAAAGGTAGTACAGAAACAAAAGGAAACAATATGAAAATAAATCCCCGCCCGGCTAGGCTCTAACTAAACATAGAATAGGTTACCGCACCTATAACAGAATTCCAAAAGCCAGTAGAATCACTCAGGACACAGCTCCAATAATATGACCTCTCTCTTTGGCTCTCCAGCCAAGCTCTGCCAAAGTGTTGCTGCTGGAGCAACTTCTTAAGCCTCCTTGATGAGGAGACTCTCTGCAGCTGAGTCGCTGCTGGAACATCCCCAAAGTGTGGACTGGAGGGGGGTGGAATGACAGGTCCCACTACCAACCTACCTGTCATTCCTAAACTCCAGCCCAATAGTGAGAATTTACCAAATTGCTCAGCAGACGAAAGTTGTCTGCTGAGAACAAACATTCCTGGAGTTTTCTCCTCTCACCCACCTGAGTAGTCTGAGTGAGATGTACACCCCCTCCATTACCTGCCCAGCCATAGGCTTACAATATATAATACCATATAGCACCAAGAAAATGGTGCAGTATATAGCCCTCATACTATATAGTGGAAAGTCCCTATACATTAATACCACCAAATGATGCCAAGATACTGTAATACACATCCCACATAATACCGCCACATTGTTACAAAAGTGCTGTTACATACAACACACATTATTTTACTATATTATTCCAAAAATACTGTAATATACAGTCCACAAAATACCATCATATTGTGCCAAAAGTACTGTAATACACAGCACACATTATACCACTATATTGTTTCAGATATACTGTAAAATACACCCCATATAATACCGCCATATAGTGCCAGGAGAACACTACAGATTAAATAATACCTACAAATAGAGCCAATAGATAGAATATATATACTTGTAGATAGATATAAGAAAGATATGAGACCATTAGACGGACGGATGGATAGATAGATAGATAGATAGATAGATAGATAGATAGATAGATAGATATTGCGTATAAAGATAGGGTACAGCAATGTCCAATATGTCCAGGTATGCACAGAAAATGTTCATAAACGCTTTCAAATACAAGTAACCGAATAAAAACTGAGAGGAAAGGAAAGATAAATTGCCGTGTTATATAATGGAACAGATTGAGGAGCGCCAGGAATCTCCATTAATACAAACATAAGACGGAGAGCGATGGCGCGCACTTGCAGAATATTCATTTAGTGCGGTAGATTACAGTACAGGACTTATGGTGGGGATATTATGTATGAGACAAAATAACTACACAATGATTTCTGTCACCGCCTTCTGTATCACAGCCATGAGAGGAGCGCTCGGGGTAGACGCAAAAATGGAGCTTAATGTGGATGCAGAGCAGGCTCCCTCTACTGGATACTACTGGGACTGCAGGTTAGCACTATTCACATGCAGGGACGGGTTTGATTCCTTGTAAGTGTAGACTGCACAGTAAAAACAGGTGTAAAATATGGCGCAGTGCTAGTGCGGTGCCCTAAACTATACATAGACTCAAAAACTGAACCAATACTAGTCCTTGTTAGATTAGACAGTCCTAAACTATCTGTAGCGTCCAATACCAGTGTTACTAAATCTGCCCCTGTGTGTCTTCTGTCTGCCTGGTTTACTGGTTATGGTATATCACGTGTTGCGATGTGTTTGCGCTATTTTGTATGATATGTATATGCTCACGTCCCTTTAATTGGTGCTGGTGATTGCGTAGTCAGTGTTCTGGTATTTTCTGCTCGCTGTTGTTGCCTTAAGGTTGTCAGGCCAAGACCTGCAGCTGTCAGAGATCTGTTATACTGAATCAGCAGTTTAGGAGAGATATTTAAGGTCTGCTCTCAATGCCCCAGGTGCCTGCTATTAGTTCTTTCTTGTTAGGCTCTTGAGCTCTGTTCATCTTGGTTGTTTTGCTGTTATACTGGCCTTGGCTTGTTTACCAGGTATCTCCTTGTTCTCTGATTTTGGCTTTAGCTGTGACCTCTCGGACTGACCCCAGACTGGATACCTTTACTCTTTTGATCTGCCTAGTGAGTATTACTGTGAGTCCTGGCCTCTATTTCTTACACTAAGCTTCTGGGGCGATAACCTGGGTCCAAATTCAGGCTACGTCCAACCAGGCTCTGGTGAAGGCCTGGGTACAATTAGTCCTATGTCCCAGCGCAGTGTACGATTTAGGTAGATTGCTCTATTGCTCTCTGGTTTCTTAGAGGCAGAACTAACTCGGACCACCGGAGAAGTTGTTTGTAGCTCTCTCGTGATGCACCCTACTGATGCCAAAGTTATCCTGGCTACCCGGGACCAGGGATGGATTATTATTTAAGAGCGGTTCCCATGTTTCAGAGGGGGTGATATAGATGACTTGTAGATGCAGGAGACGTCTAGTAAGGCCAAGTCAGCTGAGAGACTTTGCTAATGTTATATTAAACTACTCCCCCCGGTTTAAAATAATACCCTAAAAAAAGAATATGATAATCATACCTTGTCGTGCATCCTGGGCGGGCATGCACGGTCTGACGTCATCTTTAGCCACGCCCACATCTTCTTTCTTCTTGCAGCGATGTCCTCGGGTCCCGTCTTCTTTTTCCGGCGTCATTGCTTGTAATCCCGTGCCGGCGCAGTAGCAGGATGCTGAGCATGCTCAGTTCCCCTGCTACTGTTCCCCTGCTACTTCGCCGTCACGGGATTACAAGCAATGACGCCGGAAAAAGAAGACAAGGAAGACAGGACCCGAGGACATCGCTGCAAGAAGAAAGAAGACCTAGGCGTGGCTAAAGATGACGTCGGACCATGCATGCCCGCCCAGGGTGCACTACAAGGTATGATTATCATATTCTTTTTTAGGGTATTATTTTAAAACGGGGGTGGGGGGAGTGGTTTAATATAAGATTATCTGTGCCTGAATAGCCTTTTTAAAGTCTTTTCATGCATATGTGGGGCTCTATTAGTATAATTTTGCTGATAGAGCCCCTTTAAGGCATGATATTATCCCCAGAATATCAGTTAAAGGGGTTGTGCTGTTATGGACCCTTATCCCCTCATCCACAGGACAGTCAATAAGTGTTGATCGCTGAGGAGTATAGGGGACCGAATGTCCCTCTAAGGCCTCCTAGGAATGGAGTGCCATTGCCGGACTCCATTCACTTCTATGGGGCTGCGGGCACTGCCAGAGATTATAGTCTATTCACAGGGAGGCCTTATAGGGTATTTCGGACGATGTCCTCCTGATCACCAGGGGACAAGGCTATCAGGCCTTCACGATCAAACACCTATGGACACCAAGGACAGGGAATAACAGGGCAACCCCTGTTATTAAATAGGAGACCTTCAGCCAGTCGTCACATGTCCCTTCGATGCTTCCCATTACCTACAAGGGTTGGTGTCTGGGTGGCGGCTCCATGGTAAGATGAGCAGTGCCGGCCGTGATGAGCACCATGTTGTCACCTATTACTTCCAGTGAGTGTAGTTATTGGTTTTTGGCAAGGGGCCCAGAGACACTTGATGCCTTGGGGCTTTGGGGGCCCTATAGATTCAGCATTAGGGCCCAGGAGCTTAGTTCCACCTCATACTCTACAAGTAGGACCTGCAGTGGTTTATAAGACTCTCAAGGATGTATCCGAGTCTCTTTTTCGCCTCTATTTCAGGGAGTGGATAGGATGTAAGATAAAATGGGCCTAGTATAAAAACTAGCGTGAAGAATGGAGACGTCGCCCCGAGGAATCAATCAGATTTGAGCTTCCATCTCTTCAGGCCAGGTTAATGCTAAAGCCATCATGATGAGAATACACTACATTAACGTAATCGATACACAATATAGAAATATGCCGAGGAAAGTGGCCGGATCAATGCTGACACATTAATGTATGTGCTTTGTACTAGCTCTTCATACTAATACCCACAGAGTAGCCGTCACATGCTCCGAGGCCGGCCTATGATCTATGGCTTCTATTAGCGCTAAACCTGCCCCGGTTCTGTCTCGTTTTCAGGAAAAAACACATCAGACCTCGACATTGGAAACACAGACGTGCATATGTAATGGTAGTCAGTCCATAATGTCCCGGTAATCGGGCCCCCTGTATATATTAAATACATTGCCCCGTTTACCCCACTGGAGACAGAAAGAACATTTTTGGCTATGTGTCTTACCTTCCACACAAGATGGCTGCGCTCTGGTCGTACCAGCTACTTGCCCCGGGAAACAAGAGCACTTCACCGTCTGTGACCTCTCCTCAATGCGGTTTTTATTACAGCACCGATGAACGGCGACCACCTCACATGTCCCTTGCTTGACTTGATGATAACCTGCACAAGATGGACACCAGTAAGAAGAGAGAAGTGACAAAGTGTTGTCTTATTTGATAAGATTAGATAAAACATGGCTAAAAAATAGCGCCACTTTTGTGTGCAGGATGTGTCTGGTATTGCACCACAACGCTATTCACTTTAATGCCTTTCTGGAAGAAAGCAGCCATGTTTTATAAACTCATATAACCTATGACCCCATTTATCAGGGAGAAAAGTTGCAACCCTTTGCGCAAATGGGTTTTGCAAAGAGCGTTGTGAGTTTTTATGGTTTTATGCCAATCTTGGGCTTAGCAGACAAAGGTTTCGACAAATGTGCTAGAATTTACACCAGAAACTGTCATTAATGATAACTAGGTCCCACGTGGCGGGGTAGATTTGCATTTTTTGTGCACACAGGGTAAGAGATGAGCCTAATTTATTAGGAGACTTCTCAGTCCAATACATCGGAGATCTGGACTAACGTAGGATCCATCCTAAATAAATCTATAAATTCTGGGAGTGGCGTAACTAAAGTCTTGTGGACCCTGGTGCAAACTTTTGTCGGGGGCCTCCGATTGACAGCAAATTCTTGATAGTGATAGTTACGGGGCCCCACACAGTATAATATGTTCCATAGTGGCTCCCAAATAGTATTATATACTCGACAGAGGCCCCCATACAGCATTATATACTTCCCACACACGCAGTATAATATGCTCCACAGTGGCAGCACACACAGCATTATATACTTCCCACACACGCA
The DNA here is from genome assembly GCF_031893055.1 of Leptodactylus fuscus. Lineage (NCBI taxonomy): Eukaryota > Metazoa > Chordata > Amphibia > Anura > Leptodactylidae > Leptodactylus > Leptodactylus fuscus. The sequence goes on from NC_134273.1 coordinate 79,383,867, forward strand.
GTATTATATGCACCCCACAGTGGCAGCACACACAGTATTATATGCTCCCCACACACACAGTATTATATGCACCCCACAGTGGCAGCACACACAGTATTATATACTCCCCACGCACACAGTATTATATGCTCCACAGTGGCAGCACACACAGTATTATATACTCCCCACACAGTATTATATGCTCCCCACAGTGGCAGCACACACAGTATTATATACTCCCCACACAGTATTATATGCTCCACAGTGGCAGCACACACAGTATTATATACTCCCCACACAGTATTATATGCTCCACAGTGGCAGCACACACAGTATTATATGCTCCCCACAGTGGCCCCCACTTAACTTTATCGTCCAGCAAAATCACAAAGAAAACAACGGGCACCCAACACATCCTGTCAATGGAGTCCCTTGGGTCTTTGATATCTTTATGGATCTGTCTTAAAGAGGTTGTGCCCTTTAGGACACTTATTCCCCTATCCACAGGGTAAGGGATCATTGGGTCCACCAGTGATCAGAGGAACCGAAAGTCCCCTATGAATTCCCCTTGTGAGTGGAACACTAGTGCCCCTGCGTGACCACTGCTCCATTAAATTGCAGTCCTGGCAGTACCATAGCAGTCATACAGGGTGCTCCATTCACAGGGATGAGCCATGGGGGACTTAAGGTCCTCTGTCCCCAGCAATTGGACACTTAAAGCAAATCTTCTGCCCCCTCCACCCTCACTGGGCTAGGAGTCATTTAATGTGCCAGTGACGTCTGAAAAAGGGGTGTTGGGCACATTTTGTGGCCATGTCACAAGAAGTGGGGCGGGACGTCCAGAGGAGGCTTTGTTACATCCATATGCGGTGCGTGTCCTCTCTAAGGCTGGGTCCATGTCTGCGGCAGACTCCATCACAGTGACCGCCAAATTTTGCGCCCAGTCTGTCTATCTATCTATCTATCTATCTATCTATCTATCTATCTATCTATCTATCTATCTATCTATCTCTAGTATTATACTATACAGATCACATTCATTCTCGCTGTCAGACATCCCGGTCAATGTGACCTCTTTAGTTCCACATCTAATATGGCTGTGAATTATTCCTGCCTGCTATCAGAGCTCATACAGGATAGACGTCCATGCTGGATCCCGCTCACTATGGACTGACAGTAATGTTATAGTGCAGTCTATCGGGTCTTCCTCTATCTGCACTTTGCATGACACTTGACTGAGTGATGGCGGCCAGGCCCGGGGGTTGCTTTCTGCCCCCAGACGCAGCGATGTGGCGCTAATTCAGTGTAAAGTATCTAAACACAGGAGATACATGAGGCGGATACATCCTGGAGAAGCTCCCTGCAGCCATCTGCTGGTCAGTGCTGGGATAGCAGTGAGCTTAGAGGACCCTTCTTACAATATCAGGCCTGATGTATATATTACATGAATATACATACATTATTTACTTCCCTGTTCTATATAGCACAACCATATTCTGTACGCTGATCGTCCCTGTATTTGATCGGGTTCACAGCATCCTAATTCCTTTATTTCCAGGAGATGCATGTGCTATATGTTGCCAATATCATAGGTAGTAATGTAGTCTCCGCACGTGCATGCTATGTTTAACTGATCTGCATTAAAATAGGTAATATACTGACTCCATCGAGTCAAGGCTGCCTATGATATATGGATACCTTGATGTATACAGGTGATTAAGTGCCCAAATCCATGTAAAATTCAATAAAATGTGCATGCCAGTGTTTTTTTTTTCCCCATGATCATTTCACATGCATTATTGCATATTGCATCAATTTTGGGGGTAGAATTTTTGGGGGGCTATTCATATTTATTTCACTAGGAAACATCAAGGATTAGTCCTGATGAAGTGAATGGGGTAAATCTGCTGCAAATCTGAAAATCCAAGGGTACGAGGTTTCTGTGTCCATTCTTAATTCATAATGTATACACAGCCTTATTCCTAATAAAATGTTACATTCGTTCCTTTTTAGCTGATAATACATACGGTGTGTTCAGGATCGGGCTGCTCCACCAGACTAAAGGTAGCAGAGGGTTCAGACCCCAACTTAATAATAAGCCCCAAAGGTCTAGCAGAAGACAGTCCTATCTGGATCACTTACCACTAGGGCCTATTTGTATACAGCGACACACGCAATTGTAGGTTCTTTTGTGTTAAACATGCCCCTAACCCCATTCTTTCTAACCCAGCCCTTTGTGCACCCACTTAATATAATACCCCTTTAGTGTCCACCACATAGGATAATGCCCATCCTTCTCCATTAGTACCCCCATACAGTATCATTCCTCTTAGTGGATACACACAGTTTAATGCCCCTTTGTTTCCACAGAATTTTGTGGCCTGCACTCATTATAATGATCACTTAATGCCCCTCACATAATATAATGCTCCCTCGGTGGTCCCACATAATATAATGCTCCCTCGGTGGTCCCACATAATATGATGCTCCCTCGGTGGTCCCACACAGTATAATGACCACTTAATGCCCCCTCACATATTATAATGCTCCCTCAGAGGTCCCACATAATATAATGCTCCCTCGGTGGTCCCACATAATATAATGCTCCCTCGGTGGTCCCACATAATATGATGCTCCCTCGGTGGTCCCACACAGTATAATGACCACTTAATGCCCCCTCACATATTATAATGCTCCCTCAGAGGTCCCACATAGTATAATGCTCCCTCAGTGTACCCACATAGTATAATGCCCACTCAGTGTACCCACATAGTATAATGCTCCCTCAGTGGTCCCACATAGTATAATGCTCCCTCAGAGGTCCCACATAGTATAATGCTCCCTCAGAGGTCCCACATAGTATAATGCTCCCTCAGAGGTCCCACATAGTATAATGCTCCCTCAGTGGTCCCACATAGTATAATGAACCCTCAGTGTATCCACATAGTATAATGCTCCCTCGGTGGTCCCACATAGTATAATGCTCCCTCGGTGGTCCCACATAGTATAATGCTCCCTCAGTGTACCCACATAGTATAATGCCCCCACAGTGTATCCACATAGTATAATGCTCCCTCAGAGGTCCCACATAGTATAATGCTCCCTCAGTGGTCCCACATAGTATAACGCTCCCTCAGAGGTCCCACATAGTATAATGCTCCCTCGGTGGTCCCACATAGTATAATGCTCCCTCGGTGGTCCCACATAGTATAATGCTCCCTTGGTGGTCCCACATAGTATAATGCTCCCTCGGTGGTCCCACATAGTATAATGCTCCCTAAGTCTCCCCCCACATAGTATAATGCTCCCTCGGTGGTCCCACATAGTATAATGCTCCCTCGGTGGTCCCACATAGTATAATGCTCCCTTGGTGGTCCCACGTGGTATAATGCTCCCTCAGTCTCCCCCCCCCACATAGTATAATGCTCCCTCAGTGGTCTTGCATAGTATAATGCTCCCTCAGTCTCCCCCCACATAGTATAATGCTCCCTCATTCTCCCCCCACATAGTATAATGCCTCCTTATGGCTCCTTACTCACCAAACCCCATTCTCACAGAGTTGTCTGCAATCTCCAGCCCCCATCACACCTCTCTGCTGCAGCCTGAGTGGTGAACAATAACCTGGCAACTCCTATTGCATCATTACATCCAATTGTGTGTCCTAAGAATGCAGATAGAGTCAAATAGTGACCTGCCACCTGGAACGGTAGGACAGGACTGTCCAGCTATAGCTGTGATGGCTGAGACGTGCCCACACCCTGTCATAGGCCGCTGCAGGTGCATTATTTGCCATATGGTTCTGTTTTTATGGGTTAGTTCATCATAACCCTAATAGATCTTATAGACGTATGGTACATCCTATGTGTACAATCATCACAACAAAGATAACAATGTTAGACGCTACTGCTCGTAAATGGCGCAAATTCAGTAACTCAAATGTAATGTGGATTTGTTATTTAAGCAATTGTCATTCACCAAATATAAACCTATGTCATAGATCTCCGAAAAGACCCAACCTGGGCACAAGGAGCACAGCAACAAAAACTATTCACTGGCGTGTGACCTCGGTGTGATGACACTTGATCTCGTGCCGTGTCTAGCAATGAGATGCATGGACGCCATTAGTCGCCGTATTATCGCGTCTTTGCAGTTACTCATTTAGCCTTGCTAATATATTGCGTTTGCCAAATAATAGTCTGCTAGTTGAAAGACTGCGAGTTTCCCGCTGTTCTCGCACTTTATCAATGACACTGGCAAGGCCTCCTTTACGCTGTTTACTTGAGCTCTTCATAATGGCTCACTACGAGAAGAAAGGTCGACAAGCTCAGATGTCTGGAATCAGCGGATGAAAGGGATAAGACGAGGTAGCGCTCTCCATTCACGCCTTTACTCAGCTGAAGACTTTAAAGAGTTCTGCTCCTTTGTAAGTTAAGGGTAAGAGACTTTCTAGGTCTAGATGATATAAGACAACACGCTGTCCTGTAGATTGTAGGCCCAACGTGGGGTTGTAGGGTTTAATACAAGAGCTGCGAAAAGAAGGATCTGCCCCTACCTGGTGTCCCCGAGAAGACTTCTCGTCTGTAAAGGGAAATCATAGGTATCATCATAGGATAGATCATACATGTCTGCTAGATGCAGAGCACGGGATTGTATGTAAAGCGGGCATACACATTAAAGGGAGTCTGTCAACTGGGGGCTGAGATATTCACTTCACTGAGGGCGGGTTCGTTGTTCCAAACTGCTATGCTCAATATTACTCTAATATGGTGGTGTAAACACAGGGCTAGGCAAGATGTCAGTATAGCACCTTGGCCCTGGGAAGGAAGGAATTAAGGAAAAAAGGAATTAAGGAAGGAATAAATTAAGGAAAGAAGGAAAGAAAGAAAGAAAGGAAAGAAAGAAAGAAAGAAAGAAAGAAAGAAAGAAAGAAAGAAAGAAAGAAAGAAAGAAAGAAAGAAAGAGAGAAAGAGAAAAGGAAGGAAGGAATGAATGAAAGAAGGAAGGAGGGAAGGAAGGAATGAAAGAAGGAAGGAAAGAATTAAGGAAGGAAGGAGGGAACGAATAAATTAAGGAAAGAAGGTAAGAAGGAAGGAATTAAGGAAGGAAAGAAAGAGGGAAGGAATTTAGGAAGGAATGAAAGAAAGGAAGGAAGGAAAGAAGGAGGGAAGGAATACATTAAGGAAAGAAGGTAAGAGGGAAGGAATTAAGGAAGGAAGGAAAGAAGGAGGGAAGGAAGGAATTAAGGAAAAAAGGAATTAAGGAAGGAAAGAAGGAATAAATTAAAGAACGAAGGAAGGAAAAAAAGAAGGAGGGAAGGAAGGAATTAAGAAATGAAAGAAAGAAGGAAGTAAGGAATTAAGGAAGGAATGAAAGAAAGAACGAAGGAAAGTTTTAAGGAAGGAAAGAAAGAGGGAAGGAAGGAAAGAAGGAGGGAAGGAAGGAATTAAGGAAAAAGGAATTAAGGAAGGAAGGAAAGAAAGAGAGTGAAGGAAGGAATTAAGGAATGAATGAAGGAAGGAAAGAAGGAAGGAAGGAATTAAGGAAGGAAGGAAAGAAGAAGGGAAGCAATTAATTAAGGAAAGAAGGTAAGAAGGAAGGAATTAAGTAAGGAAAGAAAGAGGGAAGGAAGGAATTAAGGAATGAATGAAGGAAAGAAGGAGTTAAGGAGGGAAAGAATTAAGTAAGGAAGGAAGAAGGAATTAAGGAAGGAAGTAATGAATTCCTGGGTAGTTTAGAGCAGTTTGGAGTAACACAGCCGCCTCCGGTACTCCAGACTGCTCATTTGCATATTGTGAAATAAATGAATACCTCGACAATGGAGATACGGATTTTGATATGGAAACAGATGTTACCTACCTATCTGCCTGTGTTACAGCTTAAATATGCTTCATCCTGGTGACAGACAACCTCTAGAGCTAAGGCCGTACGTAGCGGGTCACAGCGGAGACGCATCTCGGATTTTACCGCATCACATTTCACAGAAAGTCAATAACAGGCAATAAGTACAAGACCCAGACCCCATACAGAAGAGATGATACGGCTGCCTGTGGGTGCCGGACCTGACTCCTATGTAAGTAATAAGCACCCGGGACCCCAAGACTCGGATAAGTCATCAGCTTTAAAGTCCCAGTTGCCATAATTCTGATCCCTTCATTAAAGGCAATGGAGTCTGTCAGTGTCTGTATGGCTCTGCTGGAAAATGGATCCATCTAAACTTCAGTCTATGACGCTAGTGTAGACAGGGCCTAAGTGATGAAAAGTTGCCATGTAAAATGACAGATTTGGGTGTTTATTTCTCTCCTTCTGTATGATTGTGATTTAATGTATGCAAATGTTTTTTTATTTTTGCGCCTCTATTTGTGGTGGGTTTCATCCTCCGTCACAGCATATGGTTCCTTATGCCGAGTGGGCAGATGTGAAGATACATTAACACTTAGACTGTCATGTCACCTGCCTACACTGCCATTCAGACAGTTCTTAAATTAGATAACAGCAAAACGTATGGCTGCCGCCGATCTCTAGTAAAAGTTGCTTGGAGCCATGGCCCTTTCTCAACTTAGAGCGGGCCCTAAAGCTCATTTGATGCTGAAAAGGGGGGTTGTGATTGCAGAGACTTCCACCGTTCTAAGAAAGGGATGTGCGGCATTCCGCTCCGGATTAGGCCCGAAGAATAGGCCTAATCGGGAGGGAGCCTCGTGCCGCGGACGCCGTGGCTGAGTCAGCTGCGGAATCCGCGGCAAAGGGAAGCGGATTTTGAGGTGGATTCCGCGTCAAAATCTACTCCAAAAAGCTCCATGTTAACATACCCTTAGACCTTCTACTACTCTATACTTACATCTCCTATCGCTTGACTTACTTTGATCCAAAATTTTTCTGCAAATTTAAATTAAGGCACTGTGTCACCTTTAAGTCACACCCCTTTAACAAAGAGACACTCCCACTTGTCAAGTGAGTTAGAAAGACGTTATCTTACATTTTATTCCAGGGTCGAGACGTGATCGTAGTGAATCTGCTTTAAGTTTGACTATTGGGTTTAATTTTTTTATGAAGTTTTTCACTCTATTGTATATTTTTGACTTTCCGAGTAAAACGTGACCACAATACGGATTCCTGGAACCTATACACGTGAAAAAATGTCAACCACCTAAAGAGCGTTTCTGAGAATTGGTAATACAATGGAGGTGTAAGACGCTGGACCTTGTATTTACTTATAGACTGACCTTGCGGATTGAAGCCTGGAGCCCGGGTGACCTTGACTACAAAACAGGCCCTAGTTAAGAACATGTTATTCTGTCACCGGCGCGGCCGACACAATCACAATTTTTCCATCTTTGCGGTTCTCCACTATTGTAGTCACATGTGGAGTCGATATAAAAGGGTCCACGTGTAAAGCATCCAAGGTAGGATTTATTTAACGTGCCCCCTTTACAGTGAATGTGACTTTTGATATCCAGTAGAATCCTGCTTTCTTCTCTCATGGTCCGCAGGGACAACGACTCTGTCCATTGACCGTAGCACAATATCTTTTCTTAGATTTTTGCACCGCACAATGGCTGCTGGCGTCAATTGTATCTCTCACAATCACAAACAGCAGAAAGTCTATTACAGCTGAAGGTAATCCTCTCCGTGTTGTCATACCGGTAGCAAAATGGATGGAAAGAAAAGCGATCTATGGACAACTAACCCCAAAAAGTGACAACTCAACATGTAGGAAAAATTCTACTTATTTTCCATAGGACGTGGTTAAAAATCAAAAGTAGGTGGAGTCTATGTAGAGTATCTACCGTAAAGACCAGGTCTTCCCCAATTCTGGGACCATGGTAGGGTAGAAAGACCATATAGCTGATACTTGAGTCTACAGACGTTTCGTTAACATTTGGCACCATTGCGACCATGACCACTGGTCGTGGAGTTGTGGAGACTCTAGAAGCTCCTGGGCTCCAATGCAAAAGTAACTGGGCCCCTACCTATCTTTTACTGATTAAAACAGTGGCATATTTTGGTGGCAGGAAGACCTTTGGGCCCCTGTTATGACCCAGAGACTTCTAGCAATTACTAACACTGCACTCCCTATCTACATACTTGGTGACTATTAAGAACGTTTGGCATAGAGCCAGCAAGCTTAAATTTTGTATCTCTGTTGAAGATGATGAGTCAAGAGATGGGCGAACTTTGACAAGTGGTTTGACAAGTCGACCCCCTGGTTTGTTTCGTTACGAACCTGTTCAGATTGAACAAGAAGTGAAATTATTATACTGTGGGGTCTCTTCAGACACTCAGCGCACCCCATGTTCCTGCCGAGGCTCAATCACAGGCGTCAGTGGTGACCTCGGGGCCTATGACGTCGCCCAGGAGGCCAGAGGAGGTTTGTTATTTTATTACCCCTGGACCTCTGCTTATTACACTCCGGCATCTTTTCAGAAAATTTCACATATCGCCAGTGTTAAGACAAACTCAAAAGTTTTGGAAAATTCGGGTCAAATCTGGTTCGATACAAACCAGTTCACTGATCTCTACATGAGATTTGGTTGGCATCGTCTAAGTGCATCTAAAAAGACTCCTTAAGATAAGCCAAGGAGTCCAGAATCGAGAGTGTTAAGCCATTATCGCTATGAGCACATTATCTTGAATGGCTTCCTTCACAAGCTGCTGGCTTCTCCTTAGCAAGGACTAGTGTTAACTCTTCCATGTCGCTCAGTTGCTGCTGACCTTGCAAGCTACAGTTGCAAAAGCCCGGTGAAGACCTTTGTGATGCTCAGACCTGCAGGCGGGCTGGAATTGGTGGGCAAAAATTTTTTACAAAAAATGATGCCTTTGTTACGCTTACGGGAAGCTGGTTTTAGACTAGAAGGAGACTCGGGTAAGAGTGTGGTATGACTTATATTGTCTTCTATAATTCTAGAAGCCATGGACGCCATGAAATATGTATGAATAGTCTACGAGGTAGATGGAGACCACTTGGCTGCTACGGCACCATAGACTTCGAATGGAGTGAACTCATACTCAATCGATACGCCATTTAACCTCGTCTTTACCATTACAGCAACATATGGCTTTGGCCTAAATTCTATTTTTCTATCACACCCTTTAACAATTCCACCCCATGATAAGGGCCTGTGCACACGATGTAACGCAGTGCTCATTCTGACACGTAAACTCATGTCAGAGTGAGCGCTTCAAAACAGAATCCCATTGAGTTCAATGGCTTCCGTCTTGAAATCAATGGGAGGCTTTTTAACCCATTGAATTCAACGTGTTCCGCATGTTAAACGGAACCCATTGAAGTCAAGGTAATTCTGTTTTGAAGCGCTGACTCTGACATGAGTCTACGTGTCAGAATGAGCGTCACGTAACATCGTGGGCACAGGCCCTAAGGCTTTATAGCACTGTTCATCCTAACCCTCCTGATTCATGGATAGAGAAAATTCTAGAAGACTATATAACTATGTGAGTTTATTTGTCGTTCATGATGATAATGTGACAACCGGGCACCGTAGCGGCCACCATTAGCCGTTGTCGCCCTTGGAGATGAGCGAACACTGTTCAGAACAGCCGTTTCGAACAGCACGCTCCCATAGAAATGAATGGATGTAGCCGGCACACGGGGGGTTAAGCAACCGGCCGCCGGCAAAGCGTACGTGCCAGCTGCTTCCATTCATTTCTATGGGAGCGTGCTGTTCGGAACGGCTGATCCGAACAGTGTTCGCTCATCTCTACGGCTTACACATTCGAACAGAGAAGATTCACAGCGGAGCGCATATTTTCCAACTTTAATGGGGAACATTTTCCAGGTTGCGCATCCTTTTAATCATTTTATAGCACCAAATAACCTAAAAAAAATACCGATCCCGTCCTCCATTATAAAGCATCTCCTTAATAAAACCCTACATTTAATATTGCAACATAAGACCCAGACATTCCAACAGCCTAAACCCGCGACTTCACCGCGGCGGAGATTGTCATTTTCAGCTTTGCGCCTCTTCATGCGTAAATAAAATCTGTCATTTTCATTTTGTTTTTATTTTTTTGCTTTCCCGTTTCGGAAAAAAAAAATGTTTAATGAGAACTAAGACACACAGAAAATCACCTTTTACGCCATCGCCAAGTCATTTCGCAAAATGTATCCAATACCCAGCTCAATATAGAAGCAATCACTTCTAGTTATGAGAATGCAGAATTATGTTCCATTACTCAGTGCAGCGGAAAGTTTATCTGCGCGCTCCTCATTGTAATAACAGCGGGAATTATTATCAGCGCAGACCTGGTGTTCGCACGAAAGAAAATGAATTATTTCGAGGAAGGAAGAAGAAAAAAAATAGAAGAAGCCCACAATGGAGTTGAACACGGCGGCGTAGGGGGGTCTGTGTTTCAAGAAAACGGCATTAATGCAGCTAAGAACCTAAGATCCTGACCGTAATTTAAGCTCTAAATTGTATAGCAGGAGAGTTTTTGAAGTGAGCGTCGTCTTAATTATTTTTGAATACTGGAAACTTGGAGCGGACGCCATCGGACGTGAGAAAAATAGAATGAAATGAAGTGTCGAGAGTGAAGACGGCGTCCAAAGATGAGATACTTACAAAGGGGATTAGCTGTGTCTTGGAAGGACCAGATCTAAAAGTTTTTGTGACTTGTTAAAGGGAACCTGACACGTGAAGCATGCGGATGAATCTGAAGGCATCGAATTGGAGAGTGGAAGGAGCTGAGCAGATTGATATATAGGTTTGTAGGAAAAAATTCAGTAAAAGTATTTTCTTATTAATCTATTGAAATCTCGGCTCTTTCTATGTCGAGAAGTTTAGGGGCGGAGCTATTGGCAATTGGCCGCCTCCCCTCCGTGACAGTGCATAGAGAGATGGGTGTCAATCATTGATGGGACCGCCCCCTAGACTTCTCAATGTATAGTGTTTTAGGGCACAAGAAGGGGGAATTACAGTGTAGAGATCACATGAAGGGAGCTTTGCAATACAAGAAGGGGGCAGGACATTGTGAGGACCCCAAGTTGCAGGGTTTGCAGTATGGGGGTTACAAGAAGGGGGAATTACAATGTGAGGACCCCTAATTGCAGGATTTGAAGTATGGGGGTCACAAGAAGGGGGCAGTACAGTGTGAGGACCCCAAGTTGTGGGATTTGCAGTATGGGGATCACAAGAAGGGGGCAGTACAGTGTGAGGACCCCAAGTTGCGGGATTTGAAGTATGGGGGTCACAAGAAGGGGGCAGTACAGTGTGAGGACCCCAAGTTGTGGGATTTGCAGTATGGGGATCACAAGAAGGGGGCAGTACAGTGTAGGGTTCACATGAAGGGAGCTTTGCAGTACAGGGGTCACAAGAAGGGAATAGTATAATGTGGGAACCCCAAGTTGCAGGGTTTGCAGTATGGGGGTCTCAAGAAGGGGGCAGTACAGTGTGAGGACAAAAAGACACAAAAGGACATTACAGTATGGGGGCCACAATGAGAGGATTGTTGTGCAATGAGTGAGCATTTTATTGTATGGGACCACAATGGGGCATGATACTGTATGATGGCACGTAGGGAGCCTTAGCCCCCGTCAGCACTACTAAAGGGGCTCTATACTGTGTGGGAGCACAAAGGGACTGAGCAGGGCTAGAGGCATGACTTAGTATGCACAAATTTGCCACGGCACACAGTTTTTGACCCTCTTTTGGTCCTCTGAATGGGAGGTTTGCTTCACTTATTGGTCTCACCATGGGGTATGCTATTCCAATGCTTATCGCCACACATGGGTCCCAATATCCGTTCTGGGATAGGTCTCGCAGGCTCTGACTTTCTGACTTGTACTCTGGTTACTGCTGCCAGGCCTTATAAAACCAGCCCATACAGAAGAGTTTTTCTGCACAACTCTTTCCTTCCGTACATACAGTATATAGATATTAACACGCTGCGTCAGTGCAAACAAGTCCAGACTTTTACGGCACATAACGCCTTCCGAGATTGCGATCCTCATCCCGCTGCTACAGACAAAACCGTCTTTCCTTTGCAGCTGCACAAGAATTTCTGCTGTGGCGAAGTCTCATCAACGTAGCCTGGAATCCTGACATCACGCTTGACAGAACTAAGCAGGACGCAGCCAGGCATGATGTGGGCGAGTTACTGGCAAGTTTTGTTAGAATTATCACAGCCTCAGAGCCAAGCAGATTAACACTGTGAGGAATAGAGGACTGAATGCAACCTACGAAAATCCCCGTAAGTGAAATTCTGATAACCCGCGGCCTCTTATGTGATGCTTCTCCGCATGTCGTGTTTTACTTCTCACCTCGGCATGAGAATGAATCAAACTAGTGTGAGCTAAAGTAACTGAAGTGAGATCAGATGCCAAATATTGGCATGAACCTCTCCGAAAATGTGGCCTTCTGAACGTGCACCAAAATGTGCCGTAACACAACATGTCCTTAGATTCTCCAGCCGTGGCATATAAAATAGCCGCCATCCTCTGCATGCACAATAGCGAAACCCATTGCAACTAAATTACTTCTTCATTTGAGGCCCTGTGCCCACGACAGAATACATGATACATGGACGGGATCCATGTGCTCGCCATGTTTTCTACTGAGCAAAAAATGAGACCTGCTCCATTGTTTGCTGCTTGGTCCTAAATAGATCCATAAAACGACAGATATGCGTATGAGGACATAGAAATCAATGCATCCATATGCCACCCATTATTATAGATTGGTAATACCAACATACAGCGATGCTGTAGGTGTGCCGAACGTCTCTGGCGAAAATCACGCTCACCTGCAGATTTCCTCCACTTCAAGTTTACGCTTAAAACATATAGCTCTGCCCTTTACCTCGCCAAACAAGACTATTTCACCGCCCTCATCTCTTCTCTCTCCAGCAACCCTAAAAGGCTTTTTGAAACCTTTCACTCCTTACTCACACCCAAGGAACAGACGCCATTCACAGACCTTAGTGCTGATGACCTGGCCATGTATTTCCATGATAAAATTGATAAGATCCGTCAGGAAATTACTGCCCAAGCCCCAGGTGGCATTAACTCCCACACCTACGATAGTACTGATCCCCTCACCAGCCGCACTTCAGACTGTCCATTCTCATCTTTTGAACCTGTTACAGAAGAGGAAGTCTCCCAGCTACTTTCTTCATCTCGCCCCACAACCTGCAGTAGTGACCCTTTCCCCTCACACCTTCTCCAATCTCTGTCCCCTGCTGTCACTACTTACCTTACTAAAATATTTAACCTTTCTCTCTCTTCTGGAATCTTCCCATCCTCCTTCAAGCATGCTGTTATAACCCCGCTACTGAAAAAACCCTCCCTGGACCCATCCTGTGCTGCTAACTATCGACCCGTCTCTAACCTCCCCTTCATCTCTAAACTTTTGGAACGCCTGGTTTATTCTCGGTTAATTTGTTATCTCTCTGCTAACTCTCTGCTTGACCCCTTACAATCTGGTTTCCGCGCTCTGCACTCTACTGAAACAGCTCTCACAAAAGTCTCTAATGATATACTAAAGGCTAAATCCAATGGTGACTTCTCTCTTCTTATTCTTCTGGACCTCTCTGCAGCTTTTGACACTGTTGACCATCAACTTCTCCTCACTATGCTCCACTCAGTCGGCCTCAATGACACTGCACTCTCCTGGTTCTCCTCTTATCTCTCAGACCGCACTTTCAGTGTATCATTCGCGGGCTCTGTTTCCTCCCCTCTTTCCCTTGCTGTTGGGGTTCCTCAGGGCTCGGTCCTCGGCCCCCTGCTCTTTTCTCTCTACACAGCCCCCATTGGACAAACAATCGCCAGATTTGGCTTCAGGTACCATCTTTATGCTGATGACACCCAATTATACACATCTTCCCGTGACATCACCCCTGCACTCATACAGAACACCAGTGACTGTCTCTGCTGTCTCTAATATCATGTCCTCGCTCTATCTGAAACTAAATCTCTCTAAGACTGAACTACTACTGTTTCCACCATCTAACAGATCTGTCCCTGATATATCCATTGCAGTCTCAGGCCTTACTATAACTCCTAGGCAGTATGCCCGCTGCCTCGGGGTCATATTTGACGCAGACCTTTCCTTCACCCCTCATATTGAATCACTCGCACGTTCATGTCACCTCCACCTCAAAAACATCTCCAGAATACGCCCTTTCCTTACCAGAGATACACTAAAGACACTTATTGTCTCTCTGATTCATTCTCGCCTTGACTACTGTAACTCCTTACTAATCGGTCTTCCCCTCACTAAACTCTCTCCTCTACAATCTATTCTGAATGCAGCGGCCAGGCTCATCTATCAGGCTAGACGCTACAGCGATGCCTCTGGTCTGTGCCAGTCACTACACTGGCTGCCTATTCATTATAGAATAAAATATAAAGTTATTACTCTCATCCACAAGGCTCTCCATAAAGCCGCACCTCCATACATTTCTTCCCTCATCTCTGTCTACCGCCCAACCCGTGTTCTCCGCTCACTCAATGATCTAACACTTACATCCTCTATTATCAGAACCTCCCACGCTCGTATACAAGACTTCTCCCAAGTTGCACCACTTCTCTGGAATGCTCTACCCCGGACAATCAGATTAACTCCCAACTTCTACAGTTTCAAACGCAATCTAAAGACGCATCTTTTCAGACTAGCCTATCACAATTCCTAATGCACAAAATTGTCTGAACACTGTATAAGCAATGCCGCCCCTGCTACCTCTTGTGTCACCCCCTCTACCTCATAGATTGTAAGCTCTTTTGAGCAGGGCCCTCAGTCCCATAGTGTGAAATGACGTTCTTTGTTATGTATGTCTGTCTGTATCTGAACCCTATAAATTGTACAGTGCTGCGGAATATGTTGGCGCTATATAAATAAAATGTATTATTATTATTATATTACAGACCAAAACTACGGTCATGTGCAAGGACAAATGAAATACTGCCATTTCTCCATTGGCTGCTGAGTTCTTAGAATTGGCTGCCATGTGCGGTCACTTTGCAGCTTGTGCTGTGTACACGGGGGGCATAGGGGCAGCATTTTATTGTGATCAAAGGTGTTCCCATATTATAAAGCTGGAGGGAAGAAATATAGAGTCCCATTAGTTATAATAGGTGATGCTCGGCTCCTCTTTCCTCCTCCTCCGGGGAATGGCTTCTCCTCTCTTAGACTCAGAACATCTTAGATTCTCCTATTGAAGACAGTTCTGCTCCTCATTCCTTTTGGTTCTTCCTCTCCCCCCAGTACCAACTTTAACATTACTCCTGGGGACAGCTCATTTCCTTCTCCTTCCTCTTGGGGAACTTCAGCTTCTTCCCTTTTTTTTCCTGAGGACAGCTCAGTACCCCCTCCTTACCCCTGGGATCTAATACCACCTTCTACGTCCTCATGAGGACAGGCAAGTGCCTCTGGCTATCCCGAAGATCTATCCTGGAGACACCTCAGCTCCTCCTCTCCCCTCCTATGAGCTCCTTCTCTTTCCTCCTGGGAAGAGCTCCTCAGCCATTCCTCCTCCAATGGACAGCTCAGCTCCTCTTTTCCCCACTTAAACTTATCTGCTCCTCCTGGAGACTGCTCCGCACCCCTCCCTCTTTTTGGGAACCCAACAGCTCCTCCTCTCCCCTCCTATGAGCTCCTTCTCTTTCCTCCTGGGAAGAGCTCCTCAGCCATTCCTCCTCCAATGGACAGCTCAGCTCCTCTTTTCCCCACTTAAACTTATCTGCTCCTCCTGGAGACTGCTCCGCACCCCTCCCTCTTTTTGGGAACCCAACAGCTCCTCCTCTCCCCTCCTATGAGCTCCTTCTCTTTCCTCCTGGGAAGAGCTGATCACCCATTCCTCCTCCAGTGGACAGCTCAGCTCCTCCTTTCCCCACTTAAACCTATCTGCTCCTCCTGGAGACTGCTCCGCACCCCTCCCTCTTTTTGGGAACCCAACAGCTCCTCCTCTCCCCTCCTATGAGCTCCTTCTCTTTCCTCCTGGGAAGAGCTGATCACCCATTCCTCCTCCAGTGGACATCTCAGCTCCTCCTTTCCCCACTTAAACCTATCCGCTCCTCCTGGAGACAGATCCGCACCCCTCCATCTTCTTGGGGACCCACCTGCTCCTCCTCTTGGGGGCCACTCAGTTCCTCCACCCTCATCTTAGTGATCTCTCTGCGTTTCTTCTTCGCACCTTACACATTTTTTAAATCGACCACGACGCAGAAGTCAATAAGTTGTGTCTTGTAGACTATGGTTGACTTAACAGGTCTGTGCTTGTCTTGTATTATCTGCATAAGTTGATGATGCAGTTGTGTCAGAGCCACCCAACAACTCGTACACTGGATCAGAATTTACTGGACTTGGTTGTAGAAGACAATAGATTTTGCCATATAAAATGTCACATCAGTCCAGGGCAAGAACATCAACTCACCCAGAGTTTACACAATGCTCCCACTCACATTGGCAGAACCTAACTCTGTAGGGTTTCATGGTGCAGTACACTAGTTTCTGGGACACGACAAACCCAGTAGGGACTGGACTGTTGAATGAGCCCTCAAAATAAAGCAAATCCTAAAATTGCTAAACGTCATGTCACAGCCAGTATGGGGTTATACCATGAGACATGTCAAATAACACCCGTCATGTTGGGTCCAAGCACAATCCCACCACTCCACTTGTCAAAAGAAGACATAACCAACGTATCACTTTACCAATTGGCGACACAATATGTCAGAACATCGGCACGACGATCATCTATGGTCAGTACGAGCGTGATTCCGAATATACCTCTGTACATAGGGGTTACTAACCTGTCTTGTGTAGGGATACAGTATATGGCCATCACTAGTCGCCCAATATTCTTATTAAGAATATTTTAGTTTTTTTTTTTTTAACTTGCCCTTTAAGTTTGTGAATGAGTGATTCTCCACGATGGGATTCTATCTCTAGGCTTTCCAGCCGTAGGTATTGTCAGCGTGGTGACATAGTGGATGGGAAATAGCACTTTGTGCCTATTAATGAGAATTTCAAAGAGCAAAATAAAACAGATCTATGACCTTCAATGCTCGGCGGAACGAGAGAGCCGACTCTGCAGAAGAGAATCATGTAATACACTATATCCTTTGGTACGAGTCAGGGGTCACATCCATATGGAGATTAGACTCTCCTGAAATAAGTAGTGTAGGTGACCCCGGATCAGGCGAGACCTGGAAGACTTCATGGTGGAATAAAGCATTCAACGTGAATGGTCAATAAATCAAAATACAGTGACAGCAAAACGTTCCTGCAAATGAGAAGAAGAAAGCGCACACTTAAGATTAAAGGAAGGTGAGAGAATGCTGCGTTCCCAGGCACAGGAGGGATTAGTCAATCAACCTCCGCAGCACACAACAATAGCTTAGTCAGGTGGACCTTTGTTCTCCAGAGCTAGAGATGCCTCCTGAGGATAGTCGCTGAATAAAAGCCACCGCCGGATCAAAATCACAATGAATCGTTCCAGTTTTACAAATGTGATGAAAAAACTTTATTTCTAAGGGTTTGTTCACATGTAAAAAAAAGAAAAAAAACTGCACAAGAAACACGCCATACGGTAATGAGTGGGCTAGATGTGATACCGCAACGCTTGGTTCTTATGGGAGTTACCAGAAATTCTCATGTGATTTACGTGACAGCAAAATAGGTCTAAACCACAAAGAATAGTCACACCTCATCACCGAAACTGTAACACCAAGATGGACAAGCTATACGGTCCTGCAAATCGAGGAATTAGAAGGTGTCACTAAGATCTAAAAAATTATTAATTTTTAAAGTACCTAGATCTAATGTGTGGCAAGTGGGAGGGGCATAAAAGCCAGATTTATATCAAATACTATTCTGTATAGGGTAGTGATAGGGACCATTATACTGTATGAGATAAATGATGGGGCCATTATACTGTATAGGGTAGTGATGGGGGCCATTATACTGTATAGGGTAGTGATAGGGGACATTATACTGTATGGGATCAGTAATGGGGCCATTATACTGTATGGGGCAGTGATAGGGACCATTATACTGTAAAGGACAGTGATAGGGGCCATTATACTGTATAAGGTCAGTGCTGGGACCATTATATTGTATGAGGACACGATAGGGGTCATTACACTGTATAGGACAGTGATAGGGGCCATTATACTGTATAGGGTAGTGCTAGGGACCATTATTCTGTATAGGACAGTGATAGGGGCCATTATACTGTATGGGATCAGTGCTGGGGCCATTATATTGTATAGGACAGTGATGGGGGCCATTATAGAGTATGGGGCAGTGATGGGGGCCATTATATTGTATGAGGGCAGTGATAGGGGCCATTATACTGTATGGGGCCATTATACCATAAAGGGACAGTGCTGGGTCCATTTTATTGTAATGAGGCAGTGATGGGGCCATTATGTTGCGTGAGGGGAGTAATAGGGACCATTATTTTGTATGAGGGCAGTAATAGGGGCCATTATACTGCGTGGGGAAATGATGTGGCCAATCTACTGTATGGGGTCATTGATGGGGCCATTATACTGTATAGGGTCAGTGCTGATGCCATTATATTGCATGGAGCAGAGCTGGGGGCCATTAAACTGTATGGGGTCATCGATGGGGCCATTATACCGCATGGGGGCAGTGCTTGGGCCATCAAAATTTGAATCCCGCCCCTTGTTGTAAGGATACATTGCATAGGGAGGTCCAATCTGAGCATTCGCACCATAGTTACACCCCTGAGAACAAGATGCGACTATATAATAGCCACCCAAAATGAAGCAAAGCCCAGGGGAAGAGGAGGCGGAGACACGTCTGCAGACCACCCCCCACCCCAGATAGGTCCCCATGCAGAATGTCCTTGTAATCGCCTATGGATTTACATTCCAGATCCTGCACAGATCACATAGAGACGACATCAGATCCTGGATACGTGACGTGGAGCGCAGGTCATCATTATCCCTTACACTAATGGCAGGGAATATTGCCTGTATGAAGTGATCGTCCTACTAAGTGTCTTTTACCTTCCCTGTCACTTACACATTACATTAAGATGGCTCCGAGTCGTCATTTAAGCCCAAGCTGACTAATTCTGAATGAGAGAAGACAGTCGGGGACGCATTTAACCTTCACGCTGTCAGCTCAACTGCAGGTGAAAATTACTCACTTTCATGTCATTTGGATACAGAAAAATGACGCCGGCGGATTAGCTTTTACGACTGTGATATGCCCAAATGTTATTATAACATCTACAATGGCTTCTTAATATCTCTAATGAAATCTTTAGAGGGAAATAGCGGAGTTCATTCAATCTGCGCACCGAAGATGGGGAGAAAAATGAAACGGCGTATTTATTTTCTCCCGCTACGGTTCACGCCGGTACTTAGAAGGCCCATCACAACCATGTCATTCATTGCTGAGCACATACTTGAAACATCATGAAACATTATTTGATTGGTTTATGACACGCTGTGCACATCAGTTCTGCTCCTGGCACTAGTCGCCGCCACGTCTTGGAATTATTGCTCTCCCTGCCCTATACACACCATTTACGTTCTCACCGGCACCAGAGCGATTTCATACTGTTTGGGCAAATCCATTTATGGCGGCATTTATGCTTTTATACTGTTAACCCTCACGGCACCAAAGTCGGCGCCATCGGTAGTGTTTGCTTTTAATTTGGTATAGAACAGTGCATCTCACATTTTCTGAGAGCAGGGCCCCCTTATGGTCAAAGATTGAATTCGGAGGGGCGACACGGTGGCTCAGTGGTTAGCACTGCAGCCTTGCAGCGCTGGAGTCCTGGGTTCGAATCCTGCAAGGAGTTTGTATGTTCTCCCTGTGTTTGCATGCATTTCCCCCCATTCTACAAAGACATACTGATAGGGAAAAAAAATGTACATTGTGATCCCTATATGGGGCTCACAATCTACATACAAAAAAAAGATTGAATTTGGTACCTGCTGCTTACCGTCCCATTATTCAGGTTCTATATATTGCTTCTGTTTTACATATTCTTCCTTTTACATATTCTTTCCATTTTCTCGCCCCCACACAGCTCGACTACATCCTTACTCTCACACACACAGCTCTGCAGCTTCCACTATTCCCTCCACATTCAGCTCTTGTACATCCAAATTTTCCTACACACGCTCAGCCCTGCTACCTCCATGTTCTCCCCTACACAGAGCACTGCTATATCTACATGCCCCCACTCATCTCAGTTACATCCACTTTTCCCTTCATACATTCAGCTCTGCAACATCTGATTTGACCCTACACTCAGCTTTACTACGTCCACATTTCCCCTGCCCACCCTCCCGGCTTAGCCTGATGGATGTTGACTTCTCCCGTCCCCCCTGTTGTTGCTGTGTATATAGACATGACATATAGTCAGTGCCTCTTCTAGATGTCCCGCCCTCGCCTTATCATCCCAAATCATATGCTAAGTTGCGGAAGAGGAGAATAGCAACATCGCTCCTGTCGCTGCTGGCTTCACCTGTGCCGGCGTCTACACTCCCCGGCGTCTACACTCTCTCTCTATTACAGCAGATGCCGGGTCTGTATTACATTGTGAAGGCTGTACGTCCGATGCCTAGTGCATCGGCAGCGCACATGTAGGGCCAGCGGCATAGAAGCGACGACTTCTCGACGCTGGCTTTGCATATGTAACCCCGCCCACCAATGACACAACAAAGTCGGAAGACAGAAGAATTTACTGCAGCGAAGACTGGTGAGTATGCGACAACCCCTTTAAACTCTTGGGGCAGATTTACCATATTTGGTGTATATTTTAGTGCCTTGGCAGAATTTGCACCTGCCTTAAGAGACAGCTCACCCTCCGCCAGTGCAAGGTATATGAAGAATGCAGTTCAAAACGAAATCTACCCCTTGGGAATGGGGCACATTTGTATGTTTAGAGCTCCCCCTAGTGGCAGATAAAGCACAGGAAGTGTCCCACCCACCTCTGATAGCGCCCTGCCAATGTAGTAGATTTGCCACTGCCTTCCCCAGCCCTGTTTTAGGGGATAACCCTTTCTTTATACACTCTGATCTAATAAAATGCAATTAAAATTTTCCACGAAAGTGAAGTCTGTGAGTCACCGGGGGTCGGATGTGGTGTAACTAATCCCTGTCAGCTCTTGGGAGACATGACAGGGGCTAAACATGGCAAAGCCCGATAAGAGAAAAAATCTCTTTAGCATTCATTTTTCCTCCTTCTTCCTCAGATCAGTAACAGATCGCCAGATTGCCCGAGGCGGTCATAAATATGTAGGAGGTGATGGTGCCCGTGGCTGGAGGTGTTTATCGGGCCTGCACCTGGCGTCGCCCCTTCTAATAGCCTTTATAAGAGGGGCTGCCGGTGCACGACGCCAGACTAGGAAAGAGTTAAAGACTTCACGCTCTTCACATGACTCTGCGTCCGCAGCGATCGGCGCCGTCCTGCAAATCATTTGCATGTAAGGAGCTTTGGTATTAAGATTCTAATTAGGCCAATCAGCATAATTATGTGTTACCGTAGAAACCTGGCATATGTGTGTCCATGCAGACCAGATCTTGGAGAAAATGAAATGCCAAAGCAAAAATAAATTTAGACTTGGGTTTCTGGCTCCGGGACGCTCTAATTCTTAACCTATAATTATAGAAAAAACCTTCAGTATAATTTTGGATGACTTGGGATCCTTAAAGGGGGTCTGTCACCAGAATCCAGCATACCCTCCCACTCTGCAGGTAGATAGGTGAGGGTCACCTGAATACAGTGATGTTGTCCCCTTGTGAATCGGAGCTTCCATTGGCGAGATATCGGCGGTTTTGTCCATATATCGGTCAGCTCTTTGGTGCAATGAGGGCGGATCACTTACCACTTTGGAGCAATGGCAGCACCTCCGTTGCTCCAAACATCTTATTTGCATATTAACAAAAATAGCAATATTTTAGCAATGGAAACGGAGATTCACAAGTGATTCAGATGACCCCCTATCTATATACGGGGCTGGGGTAATATGTTGGGTTCTGGTGACACTCCCCTTAAAGCAGGGGTAGGGAACGTACGGCTCTCCAGCTGTTGCAAAACTACAACTCCCAGCATGCATATTTGCTCTGCTGTTCTTGGAAGTGAATGGAGCATGATGGTAGTTGTAGTTTCACAGCAACTGGAGAGACGAAGGTTCCTTACCCCTGCCTTAAAGGGTATTTGGGTTCCAGGAATCGAGGACCTATCCTTAGTTCCCCCGCTGATCACCTGACTAAAGGGAAGTTGTATGGGACTAGAAAAAAGGTTTTTATACTAAATTGCAATACCAAACTTGGCCTGTAGTTCAGAGTGGCGCTGTTTCTGGCAAAAATTCTAAATCCCTTCTAACCCTCAGGGTAAAGCCATGCTTCTAACTCCAGGACCATAGTCTGCACTGTAACTAATCTTACCTAATGATATCCGAGTCGTTTGCCATCCTCGTAAATATGACTTTTTATTTCACATCCCGATTCCCGTCTTCACATCTGATGCTTTGTTATGAAAGGAATCGAACGGCAAATAGCACAGAAATGATAAAATGTCAAACGCCTTGATTGTCCCTGAACATTTCGCCGGCTCCTTCGCTTCACGTTATTTTATTTTTTTTCCCGGTTTGCGAAATGCGAGATTTTATTTTTTTTCCATCTTTGAAAAGAAAATGAGTACACCGAATGGAGGAGGTGAAATTAATACCATCTCACAGCACTTGTCACCTTTCATTTCATCCCGGGTGACTCCCGCGGTACAGTGGGCGAACACGGTAATCTTGTGCTAAGAAGGAAGGTTCAATGTGCGTGGCGAAGACGAAATAAGCAGACTGGGTCTTTAAGGAATCTTAGTGGAGCGGTAAAAATATCCGACATCAGGTCCATTATAAAGATTCATGTATTCTGGGTGAGACCATCCCATGGAGGGTCCCTGTGATATCCAAAACCATGAGCTGTACCATCCTTTAATGCCAGGGGTAGATAGGATTTTAGTTAAAGGGTACCCCCGCTTATAAAACAACATCTCATAAATGAATAGTACGGGTGACTATAAGAAACTTTGTAATATATCTTCTTAAAGAAATCTGTTTCCCTCTCCATGTATCGGGCTGCTTTCTTCCTTACTCAGAATCCATACTGTGTACTTAGCCTTATACAGAAGTCTATGGAGAGGGGAGGAGGAGGCTGTTAATTGATTTGATTTCATTCTGTGCATGATAGAGTCTTATCTTGAACATAGAGAAGTATAGCAGCAGCCTCCTCCTCCCCTCTCCATAGACTTCTGTATAAAACATAACTCAGCCTGATAAGTGGAGAAGGAAACTGATTTCTTTAATAAGATATATTACAAAGTTTCTTATAGTCATCTGGACTATTCATTTGTAATTGGAAGTACTCTTTAATTATAGTTGTTCTAACATGGCTGCCATTGCCTTCTGTATTCCATATGGGTACTGGGTAGAGCACTAGGGTGACTTGATACGCACAGGGATTTTTAGGAAAGTACTCATTGTCCTTGCAGAGGTCCAGCTAGTAGGGAGGGTTTAGAGCAGTGATCCCTGGGAAAAATGTATCCAAAATGGCTATCTTGCAGAAGAAAGAAAGCCATGTCTACAGCGCCACCGGTAGGTTAATAGAGGGTTAGGCTTTGACTGAAAGCTTGATATTCAGTGAAGAGGGTCATAGCACTTGCCCAAAAGAACTGATCAGTGGGGGCTCTGGGTGAGGGATGGATGGATGACCTGTTCTAAGGATGTAGGACAGTGGTTCTTAACCAGGGTTCGATCCTAGTAAAAAAAAACATACACCTATGTCTTAAATTTGGAAAAAAAATCATATTTGATTAATCACTAAAGAAGGGTTCGGTGAATGTGCACATGAAACTGGTGGGCTCGGTACCTCAACAAGGTTAAGAACCACCGATCTAGGATATGGCTGATGTCCTCAGGGTAGCGGACCTGAATTCCCCTTGTTTTTACTAGATGTCAAGTCAAGTAGTGTTTCAGGGTCTCATAATGATGGTCTATTCTTAGATATGACTACATAGTCAAGATTGGCGCTGTCGGGTACTGCAGTGGGGTGGGTTATAACACCCCGGTACCCTTGTGGGTACCAATAGATACTTTATCAGATGTCCTAAGAGCAGGTACTATAGTTTACCACTTTAAAGGAATGATCACATCCTAGACATGGAGGTCGATCACTAGATCCCTTGATGTACTGTGACCCTTTCAGATCTCTATATAGAAGTACCAAAACCCTCCGAAAGACTCCTGCCCCTTCTGATGGACTTCACAATCAATGGGTGGAAATCTGTGTCGGGATAAAGTTGCATTGCCCAGTCCTAGCACCGTGAAGACTGCACAGACACGAGTCCTCAGCCGGTGATATTCCATCAAAGTCTTTGCTACAATGAGACAACGCCTTTAAACACCAAGTTGGGGAAGAAATAATATTTTTGACGTTTCTATTGCTCCTCTTCGTAGAGCTGTCGTGCTACATACGTATGCCAAAGTCATTGAGGACCCCGATGATCACAAAACCTGTTGGGCTCCAATATCTACAATCCATACAATGTATACAATGATACAATATAGAACAGATGCACATTTTACTAAAAACATGAATATATTTACAGGCAATAAAGGAAAACTATACAAACTCCAGATTTGCACAAATACTATACTGGCACCAAACATTGAGATGAATGTATAGAGAATGTTTGGGGCGCGGAGATGTATCAGTCATGCATTTCTATTAGGAATGGCACTAGCGTTGAATTGTCGGGCCGCGCTCTCCTGTAACGTATTGCAGAAAATGGAGCTATTTTCTTCCATCTTGAGATGTATAAAACATGAGCCTATGGACATGACTGTAATGCATGAGATACAAATACATCTGTCTCCAGATTATACCGCCAAATCTAAATAGACTGTGATGGAAATCAGAGAAGATGGAAACCTGAGGAATAGACTCCGCACTGGAAGACATGGCTGTATGCGCTCAAGGAATATAGAAAGCGCCAGAAGGTGTATTTGCTGTTTTTCTTGTTGTTTTTCGGGCTGACCTACAATGTTGCGTCCATTACGGCTCCCATAGGCTCTCATTACCCTTCTCTCCTGGATGCCTTCAAGACAGTGATAGATTTCCGCTCCTTTATCACTATGTAACCAGACCTAGTTGCCGTTCACTATTCTAGAAAGCGAGAAAGCCCTTTAGACCGAGGTCACACGTTGCAAAAAATGGGCGGTTTTTGTTACAGATTTTGTTGAAAGAAATGGAAGATATGAGGGGAGTTCTTGTACTTCTTCCTTCTACAAAATCCAGTCCTGGCTTTTGGTTTAGAAAGAAACCACTCCAAAATTTGCAACTTTTCCGTAACTTTAAAGGGGTTCTCCAGAGAGGGTTTCAGTACTTGCATATCTTGGGTTCTACTATGGACAACTCAAGGATTTTTGGGCTTGGACAGGTGTGGCGCTTTTTAGGAAGAAAATGTTTTGGGTTTTTTTAACAGACATATTTTTCTGATTATCTGCAACTTCTTTCCCCCTGCAGTTGCCTTTAGTCCAGTAGACTTTTCCCCGACGCTCTAGATCAGGGATAGGGAACCTTCGGCTCTCCAGCTGCTGTGAAACTACAACTCCCATCATGCTCCATTCACTTCCATGGGAGTTCCAAGAACAGCAGAGCAAGTATGCATGCTGGGAGTTGTAGTTTTGCAACAGCAGGAGAGCCGTACGTTCCCTACCCCTGCTCTAGATCTATATGGAAGCAGAATCTCCCGGACATCAGTAACTGGTGTTACAGTTTTACTGACGACCAGTTGCTTTGCTGACATCTGGCCGCGGTTCCGGAGCAGGAGGTGTTTCCCTAACACTGAGATCGCCACATATATTATTTTGCAGGGTAAGATTTTATGCAGTTCCCAAATGAAGAACCTCTCGCCTGACAAGGTTATCAATATTTGCAAATGATCATTAGCGGGCAATTTTCAGCCCCATTTAGCAGATGAATGCGGCTCACATCTGTAACTCAGTAGTGATCTGTAAATGACCCGCTTACGGGGTAATTTATTAAGAGCTGCGGCAGGATCGTGCAGGAACCTGCAGCTCTGTCTGGAACGTTTTGCCTCATTCTCCGGGAAAGAAAGGGAATTTGGGATGGGTAGAGGGTCCTATGAGACTATGGCAATGTACAACAGAACCGTGGGCATAACTATATGGGTCAGAACCTCTGCTTGGGCACCTTGGTCAACTTCTACTTGCAACTAATAGCCATGTCCTATTGGTACATTTTAGCAGAATTTACACTCCCCTGTCTGTGTCTACACCATTATGAAGACTTCTTCACACCACGTCTGTACATGTCGGTGCCCTCCTCGTAAGAATCGTGTCCTTTTTTGTGCCACTGAATCCCTCCTTGACTATAGGCTGCTGACATCTGCTATTTTTGCATTAAAGACTTAATGTTGTCCTTTCTGACAGTGGAAGGCTGTGTATCATAAATTTCATCGCTCCAGTGCACCAGAGCGCAGGGGAAATACATTTATGATACACAGCCAGCCATCAAAGGAAATCAGAAAGGAGATCAAAGAAGTTTTACCAGCTCACACAGGGCAAGAGGGGGCAGATTCTGACGCCGAATCCAGCTCAGAATCCGCCCCCTCACAATGGAGGTCTTTGTAGACCACTAGCTTCCTTTTTACTGTGAGCGGTATGTTCCAGCCCACGGAAAAAAGAAGCGAGCTGCCCTTTCTTCAGGCAGATTCCACGGCTGAGTCAGCCCTGGCGTTCGCCTCGCGGCAGCACCCTACTGACTAAGACCATTCATTTCAGCCTACTCTAGAGGGGGAAAGCCGCGACAGTCATGGCAGGCGCATTTCGGTCCAATTCTGATACGGCTTCCGACATCAGGATCAAAATGCATGGGGATAATCCCAGTGCGAACTAGCCCTTAGCGTAGTGAAGGTAACTTCTGGGTCCCCTTGGCTTCCAGACCGCTTGCGTCTGCAACCCTATAGTGACACCACTGAGCACCACTATGGTCAATGTCATCTAGCACCTGAGACTGCAGGTCCTGGAAGTGCTCTGGGGCAGTCCTCAGTGTGAAGGTCCGCCTTCAGAGCACTTACAGGGTCTACAGCTCTGATTCACGAGTTTGTTTTTCAAAGTCAGACCACTTCTAACATACACATATGTTATCTACATTTACATGATAGACATGACCACCAGTGTGCTGTAAGTGCAACGAAATCTAAAGGAAACAGGAAGTCTCAGCATATTATTTGGTTTAGTGGCCAGAGTCAGAACTGCAGCAATTTTAGATTTATTTTTTTAAAATATAATTATTAACATGGAAAAACTCAACAAACATTCTAATATAGGTTTCACTTAAAACATGAAATTTTAAAATGAGTTATTTTCTGGCGACACATTCCCTGTATGAGAGCGATTAGGAGAATCTGACCGGCGCCCCCTTGAGACCTGCTCTTGCACATCATACACAAATACGCTTTTATTCCATCTATTTATGAATTATGCAAATTTAGAAATTGGAAAACCAGAATTCCAGCAATTTGCGCTCATCTAGGGTTACATGACCGCATTAGATTGGAATACCGCGGTGCTCTGACTGTTTACAGTGACCCTATGCGGTCTCTTCAATATAGTAACATAATTGGTGTCATTAGACCCAAACGCCACATGGTGATGAACATTTTGCTACATTCTGTTTTCTAGACTTAATGACATAAAGAGCCACGAGTTCCACGCTGCTTAGTGATAACGCCGTCCTCAATTACACCGGATGGGACTGATCCGACACAGCTGATGGCACAGAGATCCGGTCACTGTAAAATTACTGGGAAATATAGAGAAATCTATCCAACCTCGTCTATGAGGATAGCGACTCGTCCTATAAAATTACAAATCACCAAGTTCTGGAAGTGAACCTATTCATACTGAATACAAATTCAATACAAACTTTCGGTGCTTCCCCTCCCCTCTCACAGCATTCGTTATTACATGTATACTATATAGATACTGCAGCTGCATCCCCCTCCTCCCTCTCCTCCTCCATTACAATATGTATTTCTCTCTCCATTTCACGGCCTTTAATATGGCTTTGATTATATGTTCAAAGTTTATGTGACTACCCTACAGATATTACAATGGTTGCCAGTAGTGGTTGTCAGGACAGTGGAATAGGGTGTAAAAAGTTTTTCCACTTGTTAAAAAAATTCAACAACTTTTTAGGATTATTCTACATTAAGCTGTCATGTTCTAGTTTGGTTATGTGTACCTGGAGCATGATTTTATATATCATTTATATAAAAGGTTGAGCAGGTTAATAAATACATAGCATTATCTTTTTTGATTGATCTTGAGCTAGCGTCTATATTATAGCCCAGAGCTACATTTACAGTTCTGCATGTCATCACTGGAAATAGCTGCCTTGCTTCCAATAAGATAAGGTTGAGTACCTGGTATCCAGGGGAGCAGGGAATTCTGTACCTGCATTGAGACAACCAGGAATGCTAGAAGATTTCAGCTCTGAAGACTACAGACTTGTGAATGTTGCTCTGGGCAATAATACAGGATGTAACTCAGCATCAGTACAGGATAAGTAATGTAATGTATGTACACAGTGACTGTACCAGCAGAATAGTGAGCGCAGCTCTGGAGTATAATACAGGATAAGTAATGTAATGTATGTACACAGTGACTGTACCAGCAGAATAGTGAGCGCAGCTCTGGAGTATAATACAGGATAAGTAATGTAATGTATGTACACAGTGACTGCACCAGCAGAATAGTGAGCACAGCTCTGGAGTATAATACAGGATAAGTAATGTAATGTATGTACACAGTGACTGCACCAGCAGAATAGTGAGCGCAGCTCTGGAGTATAATACAGGATAAGTAATGTAATGTATGTACAGAGTGACTGCACCAGCAGAATAGTGAGCGCAGCTCTGGAGTATAATACAGGATGTAACTCAGGATCAGTACAGGATAAGTAATGTAATGTATGTACACAGTGACTGTACCAGCAGAATAGTGAGCGCAGCTCTGGAGTATAATACAGGATAAGTAATGTAATGTATGTACACAGTGACTGTACAGCAGAATAGTGAGCGCAGCTCTGGAGTATAATACAGGATAAGTAATGTAATGTATGTACACAGTGACTGTACCAGCAGAATAGTGAGCGCGGCTCTGGAGTATAATACAGGATAAGTAATGTAATGTATGTACAGAGTGACTGTACCAGCAGAATAGTGAGCGCAGCTCTGGAGTATAATACAGGATAAGTAATGTAATGTATGTACAGAGTGACTGTACCAGCAGAATAGTGAGCGCGGCTCTGGAGTATAATACAGGATAAGTAATGTAATGTATGTACACAGTGACTGTACCAGCAGAATAGTGAGCGCAGCTCTGGAGTATAATACAGGATAAGTAATGTAATGTATGTACACAGTGACTGCACCAGCAGAATAGTGAGCGCAGCTCTGGAGTATAATACAGGATAAGTAATGTAATGTATGTACAGAGTGACTGTACCAGCAGAATAGTGAGCGCGGCTCTGGAGTATAATACAGGATAAGTAATGTAATGTATGTACACAGTGACTGCACCAGCAGAATAGTGAGCGCAGCTCTGGAGTATAATACAGGATAAGTAATGTAATGTATGTACACAGTGACTGTACCAGCAGAATAGTGAGTGCAGCTCTGGAGTATAATACAGGATAAGTAATGTAATATATGTATACAGTGACTGTAACAGCAGAATAGTGAGCGCAGCTCTGGAGTATAATACAGGATAAGTAATGTAATGTATGTACAGAGTGACTGTACCAGCAGAATAGTGAGCGCAGCTCTGGAGTATAATACAGGATAAGTAATGTAATGTATGTACACAGTGACTGCACCAACAGAATAGTGAGCGCAGCTCTGCAGTATAATACAGGATAAGTAATGTAATGTATGTACATAGTGACTGCACCAGCAGAATAGTGAGCGCTGCTCTGGAGTATAATACAGGCTTTATACCTGCATGTATTTATCCTGTATTTGCAGTCCAGTGTTTCTGGATCTCTTACATTATGGTCACTTAGGCTCAGCTACTGTACAGTTACTCCTGGCAGAATTACATAAAAAGAAACCAGCATTACTGAATAGGGGAGGGGGCAGTCTGTTTCTCATTGTACATGCTGACCGCTTCAGAGACCAATGGAAAATGTGCTGCATCCCTAATGTGATTATTAGCAGCGGAGAATCTGATAGGATACCAGCTATGAGGCTTATACAGTGATGGAACAAACGTCCCGGCAAGACCCTGCACATATTTCCACTTTTCATGAAAACTCAGATACCATTACACATGTGAGTAATAACACAATGTAATATGAACTATATGAACCTGTATAAACCATACACGTTCACCGGACAAAGTCAAAGCGTGGCCTGTAAATGAGTTTAGTGTTGCGTCTTTGCCCTTTGAAGAGCCTTGGGTAAACTGGTACAGTCAGCATCTCGCGGTACAGAGACTGATACAATCCAATTTAAGTGGAAATTCTACACAAAGCGCCCAGGCCTATGACTGCTGCAGTGATTAAGTGCAAAGTCGCAAGCCTTGCAGGTGACATAATTGGGTGACTGGGGGCAAGTGCTCGAAGACGGCGGAGGAAAGTCGAGATGATGTTTTTTCACTTGCGTCCTTAAGTAACTCATTTACTAGCGGTTTTTAGAAAACAGACTTTATTGCCGTAAACAAAAGCAAGGTCACGGGCTCGGCGTGTTCTGAGGGGAAGAGATCACTTCCGCTGGAATAAAGAGATCAGGATAATTACCGGGGACTCGTCCTAATAATAGACTTATTGTGTCAGAGTCACCCCTTACATTACTGAAGGTCTCTTAAAGGGCCATGAACCTTATGGGGAACCAATGTGGAAAATGTTAGATTATAGTGAAGGGAAATGGTAAATAGATAATGGATAGAAAGATATAGTCAGAATATGTCCTGTCCATATGTATACCAAGAGTTATCTATCTCTCTATCTCCTATCTATCTATCTATCTATCTATCTATCTATCTATCTATCTATCTATCTATCTATCTATCTATCTATCTATCTACAGTATCTATCTATTTATCTATCTATTTATCTATCTCCTATCTATCTATCTATCTATCTATCTATCATCTATCTATCTCCTATCTATCTATCTATCTATCTATCTATCTATCTATCTATCTATCTATCTATATCCTATCTATCTATCTCCTATCTATCTATCTATCTATCTATCTATCTATCTATCTATCTATCTCCTATCTATCTATCTATCTATCTATCTATCTATCTCCTATCTATCTATCTATCTATCTATCTATCTATCTATCTATCTATCTCCTATCTATCTATCTATCTATCTCCTATCTATCTATCTATCTATCTCCTATCTATCTATCTATCTATCTATCTATCTATCTCCTATCTATCTATCTATCTATCTATCTATCTATCTATCTATCTATCTATCTGTATGCTTTGGTGGTATTTTGCATGGCTAGCAGACCTATCTTTTAGTTTCTTTGGCCTCATACACACAACACTCCTGTGTATTATCGGGTCCATTTTGCGGCTCGGGCTCACTGAAGAAAATCTATAGGGCAGTGCAGGCTCAGGCAGCATACGGATGTTGTCACTGTGCAGGTAGCCTGAGACTGGGTTCACATGGGGTACTTTGGACCGGAATTTGATGCGGAGGCCACCTCAGATTCTGGTCCAAAAAACGGGTAGCCGAGACTGGATGCATCGGCATCCAGTCATGGCACTCCGATCCAGATTAGGCCCAAATGAATGGGCCTTGTCGGGAAGGAGTGTCTTCAGGTGGACGATTGCAGCTGAACCGGCCGCGGCATCCGCCTGAAGGTTCATATCCGTGCACGGTCTCCGCTTTGTGGGTTTCCGTCTTCTGTTGACAAGAGATGGAAACCCGGCAGTCAGTGTCCGCCCATGAGCATCTTCTGGTCTCTGCGGTGAAACCTTTTTTTTTTTTTTAACCAGACCCAAAGTCCTCCATGTCTCACTTTGTGTCCGGTTAAAAAAAACGGTTTGGCCGCGGAGACCATAAGACGCTCACAGGCGGTCACTTGAATGGGTTTGAAAACTGCCTGCCGGTTTCCGTCTCCTGTTCAGTTTCACGGGCATTAAACTGAAACTGAAACCTGCAAAGCGGAGACCGGGCGCAGATGTGAACCCGCCCTAACCCTGTTCTAAGAATACAGCATACAGTTGTTTTGGTTGGTCGCTGTCCACTGCCCAGAACTGAAATTCCGAATTTGCCCTATTTATTTGTTTTCGTGGGTAAAAACTTTCTGGATACATAGATAGATATACATAGATTTTTTTCGAGAAATGATTGTATCCTAGCAGGTTACATTTCCCCATAGAATGTCCCATATCTAATCTACTATAATTTCACTAAACTTTTTATGTTATATAACAATCCAATAGTGAAATATGAAACATTTACCCCATACGACTAAGAAGAAACGTCTATTGAATTAACTGATGAAACGTCCAATTTTTGCAGTAAATCAGTGATTTAGAGTCCCTTAAGCACCCGCTCCTACGTTCCCGCGCCTCGGTGTGTTCCTTGCTTTAATTAGGCGGCAGAAAATGACAGAGCGCAATGAAAAATAGGAGCTGACTTCAGTGCAAGAGACCGGATTCATGTAACTCCCAAAAGCCATGGAAGCCTTGTGATTTTTTTTTTTTTTTTGACATTTTTACATTTCTTAGTAATCTCTGGGAATGCACACAGGAGACGGAGCCGGGATGCCTCAAACAAAAAGATTCTCTTTGAAGGTTGTGTTGTACAGTAAGTAGATGAACAGCCTTTACTGAATGGGTTGTCTTCACAGACTTCGCGGTGGGTGGGGGGACGTTTACAAAAACAAATCCAAAGACTTCTTTATGAATCTCAGAATGCCTAATTGTTACAATTGTTTTCATCGGTTTGTACATTTGGGTCAATAAATTCCTTGGAGTTGGGTTTTTAGGGCTTGGACTGATTGAATAGAGTATCAGAAGGACTTTGGCTGTGACACAATAAAGGGCTTTTGATAGAACAAAGCCCCGTAGGACCAACAGAAGAAGACAACGCCATATGGAGCCAGTCACTCTGGGTTGATCCGCAAATAACTTGCCTCGTGTGTAAGATGATAGGTGGATGGTGGGTACAACAAAGCCAACCTAGCCCCACTTCCGGAGAGTCTCCTTACTTCACAGGATCCATTTTGCAAATATTTTCGAGGTTCATGCATCTGTTCAATTCCAGACAGAACATGTTCGTCGGTCCGAACCAGAGTTGTGGTCTGGTCCTCTGGTTCCTTTAAGGCCAGAAGTGCTATTTATTATATTATGGGGTCTCTTCAGACACCAATGTATAAACAGAAGCCCCGGGAAACATCCACACATAATCTCTCACACCTTTCCTGGGCTCTCTAGTGGCATTCTTAGCTTCCTCAGGGTCCTCTTCGGTTGACTCTTTTGATGCCATGGGGACGCCTGAGTCTTGTGCCATCACCCAAGAGGCTAGAAGACAACTGAAGAGGACCATGATGGAACCCAAGATGGTGGGTCCAAACGTATTATGTTTCCACACTCTCCCTGGACATCTGCTTATTATACTCCAGGTTCGGAAACGTGATTCCCTGGTGGTTTGTAACAGATCTGGCTCATTACGAAATGGTTCACTCATCTGTACTTCACAAGAAGGATAAGGGATAAAAATCTGGCTGATGGGATGACACTATTGGGACTCGAGGGCATCATGTCCAAGTGGGGTGCAGTGATGAGAAGCTTAAATAGCCGTCCTGTAATGGTCACCAACTTTTCATACAGAGGTGTAATTTTCTGGACCTCTTTGCAAAAATTTTAGACCTCCACCACCGCTACCAGGTGCTCTTCATAATTCCACTGTCGTCTTTCATGGCCGAGGTTTCTTTGGCCTCCCGCTTTGGGCACCAGGACCCAGGCGTAACAGCTTCCTCTGCAACTTCTATACTTACTCGTACACAAGTAACTAATTCTTTCAAAATTTCTAGCTCTTACCATAAGAAGAACAACATCGAGATGCCGCCATTGTCGTGAAATTGGCCAATATCAAGTCACGAAGAGCAGTGTACTCTAAAGCCCAAAAGCAGAAGATGGAGTTGAAACAGTAGCAGTCAATGTCAGAAATATCTTGAAAGTTGCGTTCCCCAGGTTGGTATTGTAATGATAACCTCACAAGCATGCCAAATTTTTGGCATTCAACTCTACCCAGTGCCACAGGCATCTGTTTACCCAATGGAACAGCAACGGCCGGTCCTGTCTGAGCCTTTGGTAGTACGTACCACCACCACGGGCTGAATCGGAGGTAGGAAGAAGAGGAAAGTTGGCAGAGTAGATGAAAGGGAATATTTCCTCAAAGTAGTTTGACCCTTCCAGTTGCTCAGGTTTTAAAACATTCAGCTCTGTCTCCTGACACAGAGGCAGCCGGTTCAGAGGCGCTCGGCAGCTGTAAATTAACTGGGTTTCTTTAACAGGGACATACTAGTCAAACACAGAAGAAATAAAATATGAAGTTTGCTTCAAGGTTTCCTGACAGTAATTATTAATAGGTGCTCGCGGAATCAGAACAGAGGCTCAAAATCTTGAGATTCTTGTTATGTCAACCAAAGTCACCTTGGAAAAATGCAGCCGTGTGTGAAGCTGGAAAAAGTTGTATCCTGCAGGGTCACCGTGGTCAATGAGCGGACATGACAATCCATTGGCCTGATAATGTGCCTCATTACATGTGACTTGTTATAATACGCTAGGAGGCTTTACAAAATGAATGGGAATTCATTCAGGATTGGCTAAGACATGGCTGCTACATAGAACAGTGCCAGGCTCCATTACAGGTGATGTGTGGTACTGCAACTCATCTTTAAAGGCAACCACGCCATTTTGGACGACTAAATGACCAGTATGGTGTTTAGGGTGCCAAAACTACTGTATCCACCCACAAGCAACGTTTAAGATCCTAAACCCCCCTATTCTTAAGGGCATGCTGCTGGTTTAGTGGTCTCCAATAGCCTGATATAGGAACTAAATTGCTGTACTAGACCTATGGATGGGGAGTGGAGATGAATTTGGAAAAAAGAAGTCATATTTTCTAATCTTGGACAATTGTTTAATAGGATTGTCATGAAAACAAAAATAGCACATCTTGCACAAAAACATATTCCCAAG
The DNA here is from genome assembly GCF_031893055.1 of Leptodactylus fuscus. Lineage (NCBI taxonomy): Eukaryota > Metazoa > Chordata > Amphibia > Anura > Leptodactylidae > Leptodactylus > Leptodactylus fuscus. The sequence continues at coordinate 79,419,104 of NC_134273.1, forward strand.
CCCCTCCAGAGCCCATTACAATGGTTATTTTACAAATTAATTTCCTGTCCCGCTTCCTCGTAGGTGGGATTAGGGCTGAAAACTGCAGTTCCCATAAGTCTCCATTAACTTGTATCTTGGATTCATCCCCATTCCCAGCTACAATGCAAAGAGCTATCCCTCTGCCTTGATACTTAGTATCATTATCCTTCTGTGTAGACTTCCGGTTCGTCCTCCGGTGACATTATGATCTCTTAATATTTGGTGTACCCTTTGGAGGAGGAGTCCTGGAAGTGATGATCCGGCCCCCACAGATATAGCCCTGATCTCATCATCATCCAGTCTGTCTGGGATGACATGAAGAGACAGATGGATTGGAAAAAGCCTACAGCCACGGAAGATCTGGGCTTAGTTCTCCATGATGGCGGCGAGAACAACCTCCCTGCCAAGCGCTTCCAAACACTGCAAGTACCGAGAAGAACTGATGGAAGGCAAAGGGCAAAGTTCACACCAAATATTGAGGGGATTTACATTTCTCTTTTCTTCATTCACTAAATTTTATCAATTGATTAAAAAAAATAAACTATTAACCCTTCTATTTCTGATAGCATTCTTACTTTACTGCATTTTTTTCACATCTGCTTAAAACTTTTGCAAAATACTGGATACATACTTATTTTCAATTGGTGATGGCTTTTGTTTATGTATCTATAAAATTTTAGATATATGCCATTTTTTGACACTGTACTGTCATTAATTTTCCTATCATAATGTTGAGATGACTCTGCACCCTCTATCCTAATCTACACAGCAAAGCTAAAAAAAAAAGGAGCTGCAGAAAACAGAAAGTGTCAGCCTATTGTGTGATATCAAGGTGAGCTAGTCATTAAGTTACCTATCGTGATGTCGAGATGAGTCTGCTCCCATTGTCCTAGTCTACACAGCAAAGCTAAAAAAAAAAAGGAGCTGCAGAAAACAGAAAGCGTCAGCCTATTGTGTGATATCAAGGTGATCTAGTCATTAAGTTACCCATCATGATGATGAGATGACTCTGCTCCCATTGTCCTAGTCTACACAGCAAAGCTAAAAAAAAAGGAGTTGCAAAAAACAGAAAGTGTCATGTGATATCAAGGTGATTTAGTTGTTGCTTCTTTACACATGCATGTCCATACAGTTCCTTTTGTGGATCCATTTCATATAGTGAACTTTAGGTACCCAGTATATCTATATATATAGTGCTGAATGAATTGACTTGTATAAATGTACAGATGTGGCAAAGGTTAACGCAACTTGTAAAGTGTTAACTCAACTACTTCAATGGGTTTCAATGGCTTTTTTGTTTCTTGTCGCGGAACAGAAAGTCAAGTTAAACAGTGCTACATCTGTATACAGCAGAATCCATGGCAAAATAGAATAGAAGTAACTAGGGTTGAGTGATCAGGATCGGGAAAGATCGGATCCCGATCGGCGATCGAGCAAATTTCACGATCGGGATCGGCTGGAAAATGATTGGAAATCGGATTTTAAAATTGATCCTGAAATCTCAAGATCGGCTCAACCCTACCGTAGTAGCAAATTAGAACTTGTAGTATTGTTTCAATATGTAATCTAGAATCAAATATGATACTATTGTCTTGTTACGTCCATTGGGCCCCCGCACAATACCAGGGCCACATACGTCTGCACAGTCCCTGCTTCGCCTGTTATTTTCCACGTCTTATTCGCCTGCTCCTCCTATAAAGATAGGATTCCTTATAAAAGCGACTCAATCTCTAACCTGCAGAAGATTCTCTTCTCCTCCTTCAGATACATTCCCAATCTTTAATTAAACAGATGTGTAAAATATGTGTCTCGGGTACGTTTTATACAAAGGTGAACGCATGAAAAATTGTCACGCTGAGGGCAGCGGTATCACATTTCATAATTTTATTGGCTTTCCGCACCGTGCACATATACATGAGCCCAATTAAAATGTTCACAACGTCACAGTGAAAAGTAAGAGCGGGCTGTTATGTTTTGTCATTAGGCTGATTTATAAGCGCCGGCGATTCAGCCGGGACAATCCATCACAGGCCGCTATTCATACATAAACATTATCTATATATACAAAGGAGCTAAAGTTATTTCTTTATATATATAACCGTGACAGGTCGGAAATCAAAGTCCATTTATCAAGTATATGTTTGAGGACGGGAGAGCTTTTACTGGCGTTATTTATTATAGGTATTACCATTGTGCTTGGAGTGGGGTAATGTGACGGCATCATGCAAATACGCCAAATCGGATGGGATCAGAAAAAAGGGGCTATTTTTTTTTTTTTTTCAGGAACAGCGCCATCCCGATCTACTGGTTGGGCCTGGTATTACAGCTTAGCTCCATTCAAGTCATGGAGGGCTGCAACACCAGACACATACTAAGCGCCATTTCTCACCTTAAAGGGGCACTCCTCTCACTGTTAAGCTTGCTACCCTTTGTACAGTAAAAAAAAATTATGTGGTACATGGCTTATTTTCAGGCTTTTTGGTACAGTGAAGATGGGGCTAGAAACGTTATGTGGGCATTCAACTTCTCTTATTTTATTTTTTATCTTTTTTTTTTTTTTACTTTTTTTTTGTTTACACTGTTTGATCCCTACATAAGGTCAGAAATTCTGAGTCATAATAGATGTTTGGGGCCCATTTTACTTTTTTTTTCATATTTCAATAAAAAAATATACAGTCCTATGAAAAAGTTTGGGCACCCCTATTAATCTTAATCATTTTTAGTTCTAAATATTTTGGTGTTTGCAGCAGCCATTTCAGTTTGATATATCTAATAACTGATGGACACAGTAATATTTCAGGATTGAAATGAGGTTTATTGTACTAACAGAAAATGCGCAATATGCATTAAACCAAAATTTGACCGGTGCAAAAGTATGGGCACCTCAACAGAAAAGTGACATTAATATTTAGTAGATCCTCCTTTTGCAGAGATAACAGCCTCTAGTCGCTTCCTGTAGCTTTTAATCAGTTCCTGGATCCTGGATAAAGGTATTTTGGACCATTTCTTTCTACAAAACAATTCAAGTTCAGTTAAGTTTGATGGTCGCCGAACATGGACAGCCCGCTCTCAAATGATCTGAAAACAAAGATTGTTCAACATAGTTGTTCAGGGGAAGGATACAAAAAGCTGTCTCAGAGATTTAACCTGTCAGTTTCCACTGTGAGGAACATAGTAAGGAAATGGAAGACCACAGGGACAGTTCTTGTTAAGCCCAGAAGTGGCAGGCCAAGAAAAATATCAGAAAGGCAGAGAAGAAGAATGGTGAGAAGAGTCAAGGACAATCCACAGACCACCTCCAAAGAGCTGCAGCATCATCTTGCTGCAGATGGTGTCACTGTGCATCGGTAACAATACAGCGCACTTTGCACAAGGAGAAGCTGTCAGGGAGAGTGATGAGAAAGAAGCCGTTTCTGCACGTACGCCACAAATAGAGTTGCCTGAGGTATGCAAAAGCACATTTGGAGAAGCCAACTTCATTTTGGAAACAAAGATTGAGTTGTTTGGTTGTAAAAAAAAAGGCGTTATGCATGGCGTCCAAAAAGAAACAGCATTCCAAGAAAAACACATGCTACCCACTGTAAAATTTGGTGGAGGTTCCATCATGCTTTGGGGCTGTGTGGCCAATGCCGGCACCGGGAATCTTGTTAAAGTTGAGGGTCGCATGGATTCCACTCAGTATCAGCAGATTCTTGAGAATAATGTTCAAGAATCAGTGACGAAGTTGAAGTTACCCCGGGGATGGATATTTCAGCAAGACAGTGATCCAAAACACCGCTCCAAATCCTCAGGTATTCATGCAGAGGAACAATTACAATGTTCTGGAATGGCCATCCCAGTCCCCAGACCTGAATATCATTGAACATCTGTGGGATGATTTGAAGCGCGCTGTCCATGCTCGGCGACCATCTAACTTAACTGAACTTGAATTGTTTGTCCAAAATACCTTTATCCAGGATCCAGGAACTGATTAAAAGCTACAGGAAGCGACTAGAGGCTGTTATCTTTGCAAAAGGAGGATCTACTAAATATTAATGCCACTTTTCTGTTGAGGTGCCCATACTTTTGCACCGGTCAAATTTTGGTGTAATGCATATTGCACATTTTCTGTTAGTACAATAAACCTCATTTCAATCCTGAAATATTACTGTGTCCATCAGTTATTAGATATATCAAACTGAAATGGCTGTTGCAAACACCAAAATATTTAGAACTAAAAATGATTAAGATTAATAGGGGTGCCCAAACTTTTTCATAGGACTGTATATATTTTCTCATTTGAAATATTTTTTTTCCAGATTTTAATTCAATTTTTTTTTTTTTTTCAAATTTGAAATAAAAATTTTTTCTAGATTTTACTTTATTTATTTTGCAGATTTGAAATTTTTTTTCCAGATTTTAATTTATTTATTTTTACAAATTTAAATTTTTTGCAGATTTTATTTTTTTTGCAGATTTGATTTTTTTTTTTCCGATTTGATTTTTTTGTTTTTTTTTCAGATTTGAGTTTTTTTTTCAGATTTTAATTAATTTTTTTTTTTTTTTGGGGGGGGGGCAGATTTGATTTTTTTTTTTTCCAGATTTAATTTTTAAAAATTTTTTTTTTTCCAGATTTGAAATATTTTTTTCCCCAGATTTGAACAATTTTTTTTTTTTTTTTTGCTGTTTTGCCATTTAATGGGGCTGATACTTTAGCCCCAGCCACAGGAGGAATATAGCCTCCTAATATACACTGCAGAGCCAATCTGGCATCCAGTGGATCATGTGACCGCCAGATTGGGAAGAAACTATAGGTGGGAATAAACCCACAATTTTTGCTCAAATTTTGTGGATTTTTTAGGGGCAACACGGTGGCTCAGTGGTTAGCACTGCAGCCTCGCAGCGCTGGAGTCCTGGGTTCGAATGCCACCAGGAACAACATCTGCAAGGAGTTTGTATGTTCTCCCCATGTCTGCGTGGATTTCCTCCCATTCTACAAAAGTCATACTGATAGGAAAATAAATGTACATTGTGATCCCTATATGGGGCTCACAATCTACATAAAAAAATTTAAAAAAAATTGTGATTTTTTTTTTAACCTTAACATTTTCTAAGAAGTCTGCGGGGCTTATTAGGACTAACGTGGTCTCGGCTCCTAACTGGTGTAGATTTGACAAAGACATCTTTCCTTTTGTATAGTTTTCATAAACCTGCCCCAAAGTATATTAGAAAGTGTCAGAACTTTTCACAATACAATGATTAAGCCTCATTTACACCCAACTACAAAACCCTTTTAAGGACAATGTTGAAAATTGGTATCATTATCTGAAATTCCTAGAATTTATAATTTTTTTTCAGTTTTTTTTATTACAATGGAGGATTTTTTTCCCCCTTGGTTACAAAGAAAATTACCTTGTTAATGCTATTCATTACCGGCGGAGCTTTCATCTAAGAGGCTTCTGTCATACGCTATAATAAAATACAGTTAGTGGGGTCTAATCGTCTGTAAATGGAAAGTACTTAGTACTCTCCGCAAAAGACACGAATAATATTTCAAGAATGTTATTTTTTACGTGGCCTTTTGACCAAGTGTTCTAATGAGCAGAGGCTGCAGATCGCAATGGAAATCACTTACAGCCGAGTCTTCCCTATTATTTGTCAGCTCAGAAGTTTTGTTCTTCTTGGCGGAAAGAAAAGGAAAACCAACAATTTTATCTAATAATGAAGTTGTGAAAAAGATGTCGGCCCCGAGAATAAGAGAGATCGTTGACACGGAGGCAAAAACTGGGTTCTGACCATAGCTTGTCGTCTTGGTTGTACCCCCTCGTGGATAGACTGGGCAATAGGGGAATAGATACAGGTGGTGCACCATTAGATGTCATTGTCGGGGTCTGGAGTTCACACGTGGTATTTTGGTCAGGATTTTGAGGCCCTATTCGCGCTGCACCTCCCATGAGGCGACCTGAAGCGACCGCTGCAGGTGGCGCTATGCCAGGGCCCCAGGGAGGGCGGCATTTTTGCTCACCTAAGCCAGTTTAGGACAAGCTGTCCTGGACTGGCTTAGCACCGAGCGGTGGATTGGGGAGGCCACTGGAGCAGCGCTGCTCCAGCAGCCTCCCCTCACGCTCAGGCAGAGAGCAGGTCCTCTCCGTGCCTGCTCTCTGCCTGCGAACGGTGCTAAGCCCCGCCCCCTTCACTTCGCCCCGCCTCCTTCTCTCCGCCACGCCCACTCTGCTCCGCCCCCCTCCTCCCAGGGGGGGGGGCTTTCTGTCGTTCGCCTCGGGCGGCAAAAGGGGTAGGTTCAAGCCTGCCGGCATCCAGTCGCAGCTATCCATTTTTTGGTCCGGAAACTGAGTTTCCGGACAAAAAAAACCCCGTGTGAACCCGGCCTAAGTTGCACACTCCGCTCTGGATTAGGGCCAAATGAATGGGCCTAGTCGGGAGTGTCTTCAAGAATGAGCATGTCGCTTTTTTTTTCCAGAGGCCACCTCAGATTCTGGTGCAAAATATGGGTAAGCTGCAACTGGATGCCGGTGCACTGCACTCCACTCCGGATTAGGCCCAAATGAATTGGCCTAGTGACGAGCTGACTCTGCCTGAAGAATGACCATGTCCATTGTTTTTTTTCAGGAGCCAGAACAAACCGCTCCTGGAAAAAAATAACTGATAAAGAGTGTCCTTTATACTGGAGGACCCAATATATAGGGTCACTATGTAATGCTTCATTTCTCCAGAGGTGGCACTGCAGGGAAACTGAATACCTACTACAAGGCAAGATAAATCTGATGGCTGTGATCTACTTATCAAAAAGGGATTGTTCCATAATGGGTGCCGAAATTAATAGTACAGATTGCTCAGGAATGGTGGGGGCTAGAGATAAAATTCCAACTGTGTCATTATCGGGAGTGGCACCTAGTGAAGGATGCAAAAAGTTGTAGATGCTGGAGGCGGTGAAAGTTACTCTTGTTGATAGTTCCTTACTGTTATTATCAAATATAAATTCTGCACCTCTGCCAAACCTTACGGCCTCAAAATCGTGGCCAAAATACCCCATGTGAACCCAGCCTAAGGGGGTCAACTCGTTCCAAATACTCTATATGTTCTACTTGTATGTCTGTTCTTAAGGGTTTTTCTAATTTGGAGGACCAATTTTCAGTAAATTTAGCAATCATAGAGATTAGGGCTCTGCATTCAGGATGCTCATTTATTAGTCAGAGAAGAGACCATGGATAAAGAGTGTCCTTTATCACTGGAGGACCCAATATATAGGGTCACTATGTAATGCTTCATTTCTCCAGAGGTGGCACTGCAGGGAAACTGAATACCTACTACAAGGCAAGATAAATCTGATGGCTGTGATCTACTTATCAAAAAGGGATTGTTCCATGATTTATGCGAGGTTTCGTAAAGTTTTGCAAACCAAATGAACAGGAAAAAGTGATTTTCACCAGTTTGTTTCGGTGCAATCTTTTTTCCGCATTCACAATGAACTTTTAAACTCTTTATGGGAAAATCCTCCCACTGTGTCCCTAAAGTCGAGGGCCATTTTCTTCGAGTGTCCTAAGATTGGCCGCTGTCAATCCCGTCCCCCCTGTTCCAGCTTTACAATCTGCAGATCTCATTTCAAGATCTCCAGTTGACTTTGGACATGTAACTTTATCGTTCTATCCCGCGGGTTACGAGGAGAATAGATTGGACAGGGACTCACTGGCTTTATGGTTCTATTAAGTATTTCACAGCATTATTGTTATGGGCTGGAAAGGCCACAAAGTGTGAAGGCAGCTGTGACACTCTTGATTTGTCATTCTATACCCTGGTGTACTACGCTCCGTCTAGGCTTTCCACTTAAACTGAGAGGGAAATAAAAACGGTATGATATGTGCTCCATAAAGTGATCGCAAGAGAGGACAATCCATATATTTCGTAGACAGCCATTATTTAATTAAAGCATTATCTGCTATTTAGCATCGGTAGCTATATGAAAATCTACTGATGTCCATGGAGGATGTGCCATTGATCCTATGGTACAACATAGTGGAAATCCTTTAAAGGGGACCTTTCAGCACCTCCACCAACACTTACTCTTTGCGTCCTTCAATAGATGCCGTTCTACCGATTCCGGAACAGTTTAAATTTTTACTCTAGCCCTCAGCGTTCCTGAGCACCTTCTATTTACAGCATCCAATATGTGACTGGTCTTAGACTAGTTACTTCAGCCCGGCACCGCCCACCTGACAGTACAGAGCCTAATTAGCATATTGGGTGCCGAAATTAACAGCACAGATTACTCAGGAATGGTGGGGGCTAGAGATTAAAATTCCAACTGTGTCATTATCAGGAGTGGCACCTAGTGAAGGTTGCAAAGAGTTGTAGATGCTGGAGGTGGTGAAAGGTCTTCTTATTGATAGTCCCTTACTGTTATTATCAAATATAAATTCTGAACATAATACCCCGCAAACCTTACCTATTATCAAAAGTCAGCTGTGAATTTTTATTTTTTTTATTTTTTTGGGGGGGGGACTTTAAAGCAAGTATTCAACTTCCCTGCAGTGCCTCCGCAGGAAAAATGAAGTATTACAAAGTTTATTATCATTGAACTGTCTGTGGTTGTTTCAGGTTGTGCAGGGAAATTCTCAGCTCAGGCTTATGGATGAAGGTCCTATATAAACTTGCCCTAAATAGGGGCCCCATTGAATTAACTGACAATTCCCTTAATGGGGTATCTGACAATGGATTTAATAAGTAAGATGTGATGACTCTCTCTTCTTAGACCAGTTGTGTTCCTAGAAAAGGACATGTAAGGAGATAGGACTCATCGACTAGTCTGTAATGGTTGTTTGCAATCCTATTCCAAAAATATTGTACCACATCCAATGATCCAATATACTGCCGCACCTATAGCCAGCTATACATATACTATACAATGTCAGACTCCCTGATTTTGAAGGGATTGATAAAGTATAATGCACCCTAAGTGGATCCTCATACAGTATAATGACCCCTCAGTGGACCCCCCACACAGTATAATGACCCCTCAGTGGACCCCACACATTATAATACCCCCTCATTGGATCCTCATACAGTATAATGCCCCCTCAGTGGATCCTCATACAGTATAATGCCCCCTCATTGGATCCTCATACAGTATAATGCCCCCTCAGTGAATCCTCATACAGTATAATGCCCCCTCTGTGGATCCTCATACAGTATAATGACCCCTCAGTGGATCCTCATACAGTATAATGACCCCTCAGTGGATCCTCATACAGTATAATGCCCCCTCATTGGATCCTCATACAGTATAATGCCCCCTCAGTGGCTCCTCATACAGTATAATGACCCCTCAGTGGATCCTCATACAGTATAATGCCCCCTCAGTGGATCCTCATACAGTATAATGCCCCCTCAGTGAATCCTCATACAGTATAATGCCCCCTCTGTGTATCCTCATACAGTATAATGACCCCTCAGTGGATCCTCATACTGTATAATGCCCCCTCAGTGGATCCTCATACAGTATAATGCCCCCTCAGTGGATCCTCATACAGTATAATGCCCCCTCAGTGGATCCTCATACAGTATAATGCCCCCTCAGTGGACCCCCCACACAGTATAATGCCCCCTCTGTGGATCCCACACACAGTATAATGCCCCCTCTGTGTATCCTCATACAGTATAATGCCCCCTCAGTGGACCCCCCACACAGTATAATGCCCCCTCTGTGGATCCCACACACAGTATAATGCCCCTTCAGTGGATCCTCATACTGTATAATGCCCCCTCAGTGGACCCCCCACACAGTATAATGCCCCCTCTGTGGATCCCACACACAGTATAATGCCCCCTCAGTGGACCCCCCACACAGTATAATGCCCCCTCAGTGGATCCTCATACAGTATAATGCCCCCTCAGTGGATCCTCATACAGTATAATGCCCCCTGAGTGGACCCCCACACAGTATAATGCCCCCCTCAGTGGACCCCCCCACACACAGTATAACACTTAGATCCTTTCATTCCCCCTATTTGCAACACATAGAAAACTTTTAAAAGCTCATTAAAGGGAACTCCAATTATCTAAAGCCGAGAGCTTGTGAAATGCACTAATGGGGATGCTAATGTATACTAATAGAGATGTCACCAAGGATTCCTGAACATATATTAACGAGTAGGAATTGTAACTAATTCATCAATTGAAACATTGATAATTTGCTAATACAGATATTGACAAGTCATTAATTTAGTGGTGCGAATATTGATATGTAATGAATAGGGATGAAGTTGAGGATTTATATAATGTAATTAACTATCCCATCAATATTAAAGGCACCCTGTCACATTGTACATGCAGTCGTCCTGTTTGCGGGTAGTACAATATAGAGCAGGAGGAGCTGAGCAGATGGATATGTAGTTTTGGTATAAAAGAGCAAGGGTTTCAATTAATAAATTACAAGTTATACTGAATCTGTTCCCAAAGTTTATATATGAAATTTGCTCAGCTCTTCCTTCTCGATAATTTGCTGCCTGTCTATGGAAATGCCTTAGGATCCCTTTAAATATGGTACCTGCTCAGAAGACAATTGAGCACCATAGCTGCCGGGTCTCCAATGTAATAACATGAATGGATCACTAAATATCCTGTAAAACATTATTACTAGAGATGAGTGAGTAGTATTCCATCGAATACTACGGTATTCGAAATATTCATACTCGATTGAATACTACTAGCTATTCACAGTATATATTCGATTCAGAACCAGTGTTGATTGGCCAAATGCAATACAGTGTATAGCATTTGGCAAATCAACACTGGTTCTGCAGCAGGCTCGTCCTTGCTAGTCAGGAGAGCTGGCAGCTTGCTGTTACGAGGGAGCTTACTTTTTCTCATAGGAATGAACTGACCAGTGTTGATTTGCCAGTGTACAGCATTCGACCAGTCAACACTGGTTCTGCCAGAGGCTCGTCTGTGAGGAGGCGGAGTCTAATATAAGACCACAGCAGTCTCCATTGTGGTCCGATCTTAGACTCCATCTCCTCACAGATGAGCCTCCGGCAGAACCAGCGTTGAATGCTGTACACTGGCCAATCAACGCTGGTCAATTCATTCCTATGAGAAAAAGTCAGCTCCTTCGTAACAGCAAGCTGCCTGCTCTCCCGACTAGCAAGGATGAGCCTGCTGCAGAACCAGCGTTGATTTGCTGCAGGCTCGTCTTTGCTAGTCAGGAGAGCTGGCAGCTTGCTGTTACGAGGGAGCTTACTTTTTATCAGCGCAACTGCAAGCGCTGTGCAGTTAAAGCGCACAAACCCCATAGACTATAATGGGATCTATGCGCTTTAACTGCACAGCGCTCCTCCTAAACACTCTCCTCCTGCTACTCGTGGACTTGGTGACTCTCCTTTAGTCGAATAGTGGTTTCCCCTGAAACGAGCATTTTTTCCCATAGACTATAATGGGATTCGATACTCGATCGAGTAGTCGAATATTGAGGCTCTACTCCAAACGAATATCAAATCTCGAATATTTCACTGTCGCTCATCTCTAGTTATTACAATATACATATACAGTATTGTGGTATTTATTTTTAATGTAGATTGCGAGCCCCATATCACAATGTACATTTTTTTGTTCCTATCAGTATGTCTTTGTAGAATGGGAGGAAATCCACGCAAACACGGGGAGAACATACAAACTCCTTGCAAATGTTGTTCCTGGCAGGAATCAAACCCAGGACTCCAGCGCTGCAATGCTAACCACTGAGCCACCGTGTTGCCCTGTATATTGTACTGATGATCAGTTATAGTCCCGAAGTGTAAACTGCCCCGGAACAAATACCCCCAACACAAGATTCACACTAGCATTTGTCTCTCCATTGTTCGGGTCCACATGGGGACCCAAAAGAGAGAGAGCGGCGGTTACTCACGGACCCCATAGATTATAAAATCCGTGCAGGACTATTATAGATGGAATCTGCGGCGGAGTCTCCATCGGAACAGAAGCCCCCCATAGAGGAAAACACTTGAATGATACATGGATGTCATTACAAGTCACCTAAGTGCATTCCCTTGCAAACTCAGCCCCACTTTGCATTCACACTGCATTGTATGCACGGGGTCTAAGACCAAGAGATAGGTGCACAGAGTTACGGGTTATTGCCATGTAACACTACATCTAGCAAACTCCTCTCTGCTGCATCCCATACGCTGTGATCTGTCCCTCCATGATTCCAATGGCAACCTGTTTTGCACTGTAGCACTAAAATTAATAAATCGGAAACCATCCTGCCCCAGAATAGTCAGCAATCTTTTACACCCCTGCAGTATCTCAGATATTTAACAATAAAAAAGTCCACATTCGGAAGTTTCCGGCTAATAATTCTCTTCCACCTGTCAGTTTTCGTAAAGATTGCAGCCATAAATGGGAAAAATTGAGAATTGTTGCTTACATGGCTGTACTGATATATCATCTCTGGGCTGATGAGAAGAGATTGCCTGGCTGAGAACTTACACGGCATCTTTAATCTCACCGTTTACAATTCAGAGCCCTCGGCTCGCTGTCACTTTTTTCTTTTTTTTCTTCTGAAGGCTATTAGATGGAAGCCGTAAATGACGGCAGGAGCGACATTTCAGGCAAGCGATAGGGATCGTGTATTAATTGTTCACATCCTCCAGATTTATGTAGGAGACAAGGGAACCGATATATATTCTAAAATGACCACAAGTCTGTAGGAGATGCAGATATAACTTACAAGCCTTTTATAACTTGAGATTTAAAGGGGATGTCTAGCCTTGAAAGTGTGTTCTGGATTAACGTATTGTGGGACTCTGAGTTGAAGGGGTTTTATGGGATGTATGTATTGATGATATGTCCTTAATCAATATGTGATGAGTGGGGGTCTGGCATACAGAACCCCCACTGATCAGCTGGTTGAAATGAATGCAGGGTTCACTGAATACCATTCACAGTGCTGTCCATTGTGTAGGGGCTGTGCTCAGTATTGTAGCTCAGCCCCATTCACTTGAATGAGACTGAGCAGCTGCTGTACCATGTGACATGATCTGCACAGGGAAGGGGCCATGCCGCCACGGGGTTCAAAAGCCCCCCACCGATTACATAGGATAGGTCATCAATATATCAAAAACCCCTTTAATAGGATATGTATCGTCCATTCAGGATCCTTCTCTATTAAACTAAATGTGCCACCTACATTGGAAGACTTGGTGCATTCATGCATTACAGGGGCAGCCTATTGATTTCAATGGAAATTGTGTAATGCTTTGTTTCCCCTATGGGGGCGCTGCAGGGGAATTGAACACTTGTTGCTGGATCTCCCCTTGGATCGATCACAGGATTCAAGGAAATATGTGATGATTATACCATAAGGGGATCTACTAACAAAATATAATGGTCCAAAGTGGACAATCCCTTTAAGAATAGGGCCCTGTGCAAGTTTGTAGCGGATTTTCTTAAAGGGGAGCCTCATGAGTGGAGTTGAGCGATCGGGATCAGGAAAGATTGGATCCCGATCGGCGATCGAGCAAATTTCACTATCGGGATCGGCTGGAAAATGATCGAAAATCGCATTTTAAAAATGATCCTGAAATCTCAAGATCGGCTCAACCCTACTCATGAGGAAGATATACTTAGTAAGTGACAGTCTCTGCAACTTCCCATCATGGCCGCCACAAGGCTTTCCCAGAAGCAGATACATCTATGATACTGCTTGGCCGAGGTCGACTCAAGGGCTGGTGATTTCTCCAGATCTGGAGTCAGATTTCTTTTGATATCCGCCATGCTATTTATAGTCTTGTATTTCTCAGTCATTGATCATGTTTAGAATATTGTATGAAAAATTCAATCTCAGACGGACACAATTTACTGTATTTATGTGAGAATCAAATTTCAATACAACAAGGAACATAAATCAAATCACTATGCTGAAAATATACTGATCTAAAGAGAGCGGCGTTACATCTGAAAACTGCCGCGTAGGGGAAGGGAGAGAACCTTTAACTATATCCCTTTAATCTGGCATCAGTGGGAAATAGGATTAGGAGATATCCTGGGTTATCAGATGTCACAGAAAAAAAATATAGAAAACTCATTTCTGTTTAGTCTTTTGATACTGAAACCAATATACCGTGTAGTAGTACACCTACCGAAAGAGAGACTAAGTAAGAAGTAACCAATGCTCTGTGTGCCCTCAGCTAGAGAGACTGTAACCAACACTGTGTGTGCCCTCAAGGAAAGAGAGACTGTAACCAACACGACAGTGTTGGCCAAAAGTATTGGCAACCCTGCAATTCTGTCAGATAATACTCGGTTTCTTCCAGAAAATGATTGCAATCACAAATTCTTTGGTATTATCTTCATTTAATTTGTCTTCAATGGAAAAGAATTGTCAAAAAGCCAAATTGGATATAATTCCACACCAAACATAAAAAGGGGGTTGACAAAAGTATTGGCACTGTTTGAAAAATCATGTGATGCTTCTCTACTTTGTGTAATTAACAGCACCTGTTAGTTACCTGAGGCACCTAACAGGTGGTGGCAATCACTAAATCACACTTGCAGCCAGTTGAAATGGATTAAAGTTGTCTCAACCTCTGTCCTGTGTCCTTGTGTGTACCACATTCAGCATGGAGAAAAGAAAGAAGACCAAAGAACTGTCTGAGGACTTGAGAAGCAGAATTGTGAGGAAGCATGAGCAATCTCAAGGCTACAAGTCCATCTCCAAAGACCTGAATGTTCCTGTGTCTACCATGCGCAGTGTCATCAAGAAGTGTAAAGCCCATGGCACTGTGGCTAACCTCCCTAGATGTGGATGGAAAAGAAAAATTGACAAGAGATTTCAACGCAAGATTGTGCGGATGGTGGATAAAGAACCTCGACTAACATCCAAACAAGTTCAAGCTGCCCTGCAGTCCGAGGGTACAACAGTGTCACCCCGTACTATCCGTTGGCAATGAGTCCAGCCCTGAATCCCATAGAACACCTGTGGGGGAGGAGAGATCTCTTGGTGGCAGTTTGGAGAAGGCCCCCTTCACATCTCAGGGGGGACCGCGAGCAGTTTGCCAAAGAAGAATGGTCTAAGATTCCAGCAGAGCCTTGTAAGAAACTCATTGCTGGTTACCGGAAGCGGTTGTGCGCAGTTATTGTGTCTAAAGGTTGTGCTGCCAAGTATTAGGCTGAGGGCGCCAATACTTCTGTCCGGCCCATTTTTGGAGTTTTGTGTAAAATGATCAATGATGTGACTTTTTTTCATTCTCTTTTGTGTTTTTTTCATTGTAAGCAGAATAAATGAAGATATTACCAAAGAGTTTGTGCTTGTAATCATTATCTGGGAGACAACGAGGATTATCTGACAGGACTGCAGGGGTGCCAATACTTTTGGCCAACACTGTATGTGTGCCCTTAAAGAAAGAGAGACTGTAACCAACACTGTGTGTGCTCTGAGAGAGACTGTAGCAAACTCTGTACTCTATGTACTGTATATTGTATGTCCTCTGTGAGACACTCTTCCAATGCCAAAAGTAACTGCTAAGTTCTGTGCCTTTAAGAGTCTCTGCAACCGCAAGTCTTGTACCCATGTGTGCCTGTAACCACTAAGCCTTGCGCCTCCTGCTGGAGAAATGTTATAGTTACAGCTACCTGGTGGTTGGGTGAAGCTCCATAATACGGGTTGAAGGTGCACAATGGACTCACCCTCTTTGATGTTCCCTATAACGGAACGATGAGGATTGTGAGCGTGCAGTCTGTAGAATGTGACAGTGTACGGCCACTTCTGCCTCTCGTTACTATTATTACGACTACAAATTTCCCTCCATCGAGCATTTTGCGTCTTTTTTTTACTGCATCCTATAAATATTTTTGTGGCTTCACTTCCTCATACTTTATAAGACGTCGAGAGCCTTAGAAGAAACTTCATCATCGTAAATGCGAAACTTCCAAGAAGAGTAATGTCCTGCGATTCATCATGTGGTTACAGGGGCCGCCCCGTCATCTGCTCCATCTCACGGCCGGTCACTCAATACCTGATCAATACTGGATTTGCTCTTACTTAGAGTTAATCAATTAGACAGGGGATATTAATTAGCGACTATCACATTACAGAGGGAATTAAACACAGGAGTCTTTTCTTCCAGGAAAGGACAAGTGTCAGAAACAATCCATTAGAAAGAATGACTGATCGCCGCGTCACCGGTTCATTTTACACTGCCGCGTCGTCTCCTCCGTGAAGGTTTCGTGATAGGTTATAACTGGGGGAGGGGGTGTCATGGTTCCTATTCTGGAACGGAGCCAAAAAGATACCAGCGAGGTCTAAGTACTGTGTTATGTCTGGTGCAGGACCAGAAGGGGAGGAGCATGACACCTAAGAGACTTCCTGTGTCCCGGTCCGCCCACAAGGTCTAAGGCCAAGGTTTTATTCACTTAAATTTAAGGAGTACACCTCGGCTTTAGTGCGCATGCGCCAGAATTTTGGGCGCATGTGCAGTAAAGCCAAAATGTGCATCCTCCGCCTCAGTGGACATCTACATGGGCGCTGGGAGCAGCAGAGATGAGTCCAGTAGGGTTCATCGGCCTCTTCTCTATAGGTTTAGTTTCATGTCAGCCATGAACAGAGGTAGCAGTAGGCTATAAAGGACACAAATTGGTCCAAAAGGACCTGTGGGTGGTTTGTGTTCCAAATAGACCTTACAGATCCCCTATGAAGGGTCTTACTCCCCTGATGAATAAATTTATCTAGGAGATGTAGCAATATACTGTATTTCGGGCCATTCAGATGAACAGCTGTCCATGTAATACATGGATGGCTCAAGTCTATCGAAGCACAAGCTACTCTTTGTATACCTCCATATTCCCTAATAGGGTATATGGACATGGGTCAGGAATGCAACTTTAGGGGGTGCAGAGGGTGCCGTCATAGCTGGACCCATAAAGAGTCTTGTACAATAAACTATACATTATAGTTGGGTTCACAGCAGCTTTATGTTCTGCCTCTGGCAGGGGTTGTTGTTTTGGGACAGCCAAGAACCTCTCTCTTTGGAGGACTTGCGACATCCATGGATAACCCAGACAGACTGTTGCTTTCAGTGGACATCATGTAATACCAAATTTCTCCACTGGTGGTGCTGCAGGGAAATCACTCACTTCCTGCAGGATTCCTGATTGCCGCTGATCACAGAATGTTCCATCCTATTATTAATTTTTAACAAGTTTGAATACAATGTATCTATTTTCTAGTATTAGAATAATAGTAATACAAGTTATCAGCCGTGAATGGTGAAGGTTCAGCTTTACTTTCTGTGAATCTGTACTAAATGAACAGACAAGGTTACAATATTTATTCACCACAATAGCCTGCACTTGTCTCAGTTAGATATTGTACCATGCAGCTGACCTTCTCTATGCCCAAGGTCCCTGCGGGTCCCGGTAGCATTGCAGAGGTCAGTCACGCAATGGCGGTGATGGTAAAAGTACTCAAATGAAAAAAAAAAAAAAGTCCAAATGGGAATTGAAAAGGGAGAGAGGAAAATAGCGAATGTGTTCATGCTGCAAATGTCTTCTCAGTAACAAATGATGATGTCTATTTAAAATGAATAAAGTCAAATGGTATTAACTCCAACTTATTCCAGTCTTAGCATGAGGTCACCTTGCTATTGTGGAGCGCCGAGCTCTCGCTATTATACTGCTGAGATTAATAAGACCCGGACCACTATTTATACAAGTTGAAGTGACACGGTGTGCGGCTGGAACCCGGATGATGTCTTCATTTATTACCATGTTGTAGAAATCAATCAGATTCCACTATGGATGTATGGGAGGGATGTATCAAGGGCCGCTCTAATTATTCACAATGAAAAATTTTGTCAAAGGAGGAATACGTAACATCGTAGTCGCATGAAGGTTAGGAAGCGATTCTGGGTACAGCTGTCACTTTCCGTATATATTTAAACGAATCACAGAATATTCCTCTGTTATACTATACATAATACTTGTCTATTTCCTGAGGTTCTTTGTTCAGCTTTGCTGTTTAGACTGGAACAGGATCAGCGGAGTCATCTCATTATTATTAGAGATTTCATGAAAGATGACAAAACCTTAAAGAGATCGTGTTCGTTCTAATATTGATGTCAAAACTAGATCTGCGAGGGTCCAACGCCTGGGACCCCTTTAGATAACCTGTTGCCGGAAGTGTTTGTATGAGTTGCTCAATCAACGTACGAAGGAAATATTTTAACTCTGAGAACGATGATTGAGATTGATGCATCTGCTTCAGGACGGTAACACTAGCACATCACTGACATACACGCAGACTGTTCTGCTGACAGGTCTTGCGACTGACAGACCAACGAAGTGACTCAGCCTTTTGGCCTTCTCCAGTCCAACCCCCACACTTTCTCAGAATCTCGATATTGTGTTATCTATGTAATATCCAATGTATCTCAGTCTGACTGCAAATGTAAATTGAAATGAATGGAGGGGGGAAGGTACTCATTGTCATCCTAGTACCTTCCATTGAAAAATTGGAACTACCTTGGCCTGCGTACTGGAACGTGGGCTTGGTCAATTACACTTAAATGGTCACCAACTTTTTAGTCAACTTAGTCTCATTTCATACAGTATGTGATTCTGGACCAAAGTTAAAAATGTTGCAGCATTTTCCCATTTATCCCTTTGTTACCAAGGAAGTCTGTCCATAGATACATTACGTTCTGTCTTCCTTATCTCCGTGAGTGCAGGTGGGCATCCTTTTCTCTCTTCACATAGAGAGGAAGGGGTTCATTCACCTCACAGCCTGCACAGACATGTCTGCATGCTGTTGCTGTGTGCAAAGGACTGAGGATTCTGCAGATCTCACATCTTACAATGTTAGAAAAGTATTCTATGTACTTGTATCTACTTCTGGCTGCTTGTGTTGTTGCAGACGGGATGTTATTCACAGACAGCAGCAGCTGTGATGACTTTGTTCATACATTTGTTTTATCTGCCGGACTGCCTGTATTTCCTCTGTATTTGCCATGTATTTGCAGTCTAATGTTCCTGGATTTCCTATATTGGTCTTTTCTCCACTATGTGTTTGCTATTGTATAGTTACTCATAGGCAGAATGGCTGAACGTTATCTGTTATCAATAGGGAGACAGTCTGCACCTTACTGAACACATCTAAAGCCTCCAAGACAAATGTAAAATGTGCTGCAGCCATAATGTGATTATTAGAAGCAGAAAACTGATAGGACGCCTTGTACGAAGGCTTATACAGTCATAGAACAGCACTACTCTGCATATACTTAAACTTCATGAAAACTCAAGCCCCCTTTAATAAATAATAGAGAATATGATGTGACATTCTCTGGGTCCACTGGCGGAAGCTTCTCCGTATGAAGGGATGATGTTTCATGGCGCTGCCATCTGTGTGTAAGCGGCAAGACTCCAAATTTACTGTAAATATTTATTTTAAATCAGAATTTTACAGCACTGAATATATCAGGATTTGACTCACTTTCGTACTTGGGCTGTAAAAGACGCACTCCAAACACCCTGCCGTCTCAAGGTGGATTACCTCCTTATTTTATAGCATCTTATCTTTCTAAGACCCAGCCAATCATTAAAACATGTCATACATTATTAAAACATATTACATGTAACATTGGAAGGTAGAAGAAGGTAAAAGCAGCCGGCGATAAGACGTAGAGGATTGGACTTCATAAAGCTACAAATGACTCATGGTTCTAATTAGGGACAACAGAATTAGGAGCGGGAGACCTATAAATGTTATTTTTGGCCTTGCAGAGCCCTCTTGTGGAGATTCTTGGCAGTGCTAGATGAGAACAGCAACGTTACATGAGGTCAGGACAGAATCTGTTAAAAACCTTGATTAAATAGGCTCAATTTTGACTTAAATTCTTGCTTGGGGTGCAGTAGCATGGATGATGGTACCCCCAAGGAAGGAGGCACGGATGGGGTAACGTAGGCCCTCTCAGGCAGTCTGCATCCGTAGCACATCACCTGGCTATGATGTCATAGTCAAGGCTTATTTCAGGTGACATCACTATTCACCAAATAACGTAATCGATCTCCAAATAGGAGACGACCTCACTGATTGCCAAATACAAGATGACATCATTAATCTCTAAATACACAATGACATCATTATTCTACAAGTGTAAAGTGACATCACCAATTTTCAAAAATCCAAGATGACATCACTAAGGGCTCGTTCACATCTGCGTTGCCCTCTCCGTTATGCAGGTTTCCGCTTCCTGCATAAAACAGAGCAGGATACGGAAACCTGCAGGAGTCTCTCGCCCATTCATTTGAATGGGTGAGAGAGCTGTCCGGCCGTGAGCGGCGGTGAGCGTTTTAGACTCTCTGCCGCGAAACCGGGTTTTATAATCCGGACACAGAGTCGGAAATGCAGTACTCTGTGTCCGGATTTAAAAAAACGGTTTCGCGGCAGAGAGCATAAAACGCTCACCGCCGCTCACGGCCGGACCCGGTCTATGGTTTCCGTCTTCTGGCATGCAGAAGACGGAAACCACAGAATGGACAGCTGAACGCAGGTGTGAACCGAGCGTCAATTGTAACTATAAGATGATATCACTAATTGCCAAATACAGGATGACATCACTAATCTCCAAATATATGATGATATCACAAACGTCCGAATAGAAGACAAGATCATTCATCTCCAAATACATGACATCACTATTCTACAAGTGTAAAATGACATCACTAAAGTCTAAATATATGATGACATCACGAATGTCCAGATATAAGACAAGATCACAAATCTCCATATACATGACATCACTATTTTCCAAATATATGATGACATCACTAATGCCCAGATTCTATACAATATCACTAATCTCCAACTATATGATGACATCACTAACATCCAAACATAAAATGACATCACTAATCACTAGAGATGAGCGAATACCTCGGCCATGATCGAATACCTCGGCGCCTAGCTCCCGGTGCAAAAACACATCGAATTTTTACTGCCCCTCCCACTTTCGCTGGCGCTGGGAGCTATACGGCGCAGGTATTCGATCAAGTATATTCGCTCATCTCTACTAAACGCCAAGTAACAACAGAGAGCAGCACCAAAAAGGAAAGCTGAGGGTGCGTGTCCAACAGGTCAGGAGCCAGGACCATTAAGATGACCTAATTAATCTCCAATCTACACGTACATGAATGTTAAAAAACATAGGCGATAAAAACAGATGAAACGGCCCGTTCTTAATGTTTTCGTCCATTTTCCATCCAGCGGTTTTTAATATCCATTTGTCGTCCGTCAAAAAAAACAGATGAACTTCATTGGTCGTTTTTTTTTTTTTTTTTTGGGGGGGGGGGTAGTTCTGACCACTGATCCCTTTTTCGTGGACATCTCTCTCGGTGGATGTTAAAAACAGACGCACTTGGGTAGATTTATTAAAATTGGTCGCTATGGGCAATTAAGACCATTTTGCTTTGACACCATTTTAATAAACCCATACCTCCCAACCGTCCCAGATTCAGCGGGACAGTCCCCGATTCTGGGCCAAGTGAAAGTAGAAGTGGGTGAGGATAAATTTGCCATGGCCGCACATTCTGTCCTTTGAAATTTGGGAGGTACGATAAACCTACCCTGTCGACTTGTACGGGATCGCAACGCTGTCAAAAATTGAGATGGCCTAATTGTGGACAGACATTACATCACGTTCTGTTACTACACCCGGACGCTTTCATTGCTCTGAGAAGAGTCAAGTGATGGCGGTTATAAATGCGTCCGTTGCGTGTCCACTTGGGCTACCTCTACATGGCAGAAAATGTAAAGAAATCCCTCTTCATTTTCCGCCTCAGTATTTGGCGGCGGGATAGCTGCGACAGGATGCCAATGCAGGACAATCGGTATTCGGTTGCGGTTTTCCACTGCCTTAGTGGGGGGAAGGAGGGGGTAAAGATTGCAATTTGGGGATGAAGGGGTTAATAATAAATTTGCAGTTTACAAAGCGAGTATGAATGCAACCCAATAGTACGTTGGTAAGCGACACGATCAGCG
This sequence comes from Leptodactylus fuscus, assembly GCF_031893055.1. NCBI lineage: Eukaryota > Metazoa > Chordata > Amphibia > Anura > Leptodactylidae > Leptodactylus > Leptodactylus fuscus. Next base: position 79,441,152 of record NC_134273.1, read on the forward strand.
GCGATTATTTTGGGCGAATCTTCGCGGCATCATCTCATTGTGCTGCGGAAAACCTAGCGAAGGCAATGGGCTAAATATAATCCTGCCATCGTCCTCACTGATTCCCATGCATTATGCTCAGTCATTTCCCATCTGGGAGCAGAGTCTAGTACAGTATGTAGCCGAGATCATTACAGTGTACAAAATTATACTAAATAATTCAGCTGCGGGCTCCATTTTACTACAGCCGAGGAGTCGCTGCTTCCAAATAGAACTAAATAAACAGGTAAAGGTTGACAAGGAGAATACAATGTGGAGTTTACATCTCTGCGGGGGGATTAAAGAGGGACAAAAAAGGAAATGAAAACCATAAAACAAAGTGATGTACGGGGAAGTGGCGATCCCGCGCCGAAGAAAGAGCCAGGATTTATGGGAAATAAAAGGAAGGCTCCAGTTGGGGCCTAGTACCAGGAGGGCGCTTTACAATGGCAGCTTGTTATTGTCACCATGAATTAGCAGTGGCTAAAGACTGGACGCCATATTAATTGGCCTCGGGGGCGGGTAATGAGGGGAACGTTTCGTACCTGTTTGCCCTCGGGTGTTAAGGCTGGAGGCTGACAAGATTTTACAGCAAACCATTAAGACGTAGGCCAAGATGAGCCAGTGAGTCAGGAGCATCGAGTTGGCATTGAATCTCATCCTAAAGGTAGAAACGGAGGACAAAAATAAGATGATATTACAGTCAGTGGGGCTATTATATCGCCTATACATACCCGTGCATACATTTAGAGGATGTATAGTGCTGTGCAAAAAATTTAGGCAGGCGTGTAAAAGATTCTGCCCAGTAAGAACACTTTCAGAAATAGAAGGGTTAATGAAGAAAAGAGAAACGTATATGCCATCACTATTTGGGGTGACCTTTGCCCTTCAGAAGAGGAGTCCTGGAAGTGGTGATACGGTCCCCGCAAAGCCCTGATCTCATCATCATCCAATCTGTCTGGGATGACATGAAGACATAGACGGATTGGACAAGCCTACATCCGCAGAGATGGCGGCGGGAACAACCTCGCTGATAAGTTCTGCCAAAAACTGTCTGCAAGTACCGAGAAGAACCGATGGAAGGCAAAGGGCAAAGGTCACCCCAAATATTGATGCGATTTACTTTGTCTTTATTATGTTCATTGACAAAAAAAAAACTATTATTCCTTTTATTTCTGTAAACATTCTTAATTTGCAGTATTTTCGCCACACCTGCCTAAGAATTTTGCACAGTGCTGTGCAAATTCGTGTGTAAATGCATTTATACACAAATACAAACGTACTGTACATATATACAGAAAAGCGGACATACAGCATGCACAGATATACAGTACATACGTGTTGTACATACCAAGACATTTGTATATAATAAATGACAATATGCAACAAAAATTTTTAAAAAATCGCCTTTGCTCGGCCATAGGTTTTTATTACCGATGCCCTGGATTTGATTCCAAACCGGGCACAATCTGAATGAAGTTTCTATATGTTTGCCTGACTTACATGGAGTTATTCTGCTATAATCCATATTAAAACTGAGCGGCCCTAGAGTGTATATAGGCCTGGGACTGAATAGATGGAAGACGCTAAGTCCATGGGGGACAGTCTGCGTACAGTATTATGGGATACGTCGGCCCTATATGGGGTCTTTCTACCGCAGCCACTGATGACCCGTCCACAGGATATAGGTCATCTTTAAGTGCTGTAGACCCCTGACTATGCTATGAAAAGGGGTTCACGGGACATCTGCACATGCACAAAGGGTTAAAGGGGCTTTAGGCTTTATGGAAATAAAGATATCTGTTCATAATTCTGCAAATTTCTTATTTTTTATCAAATCTGAGCCCCCTCTAAACAATCCCAGACGTGCCTGGCGGCCATTTTTCTGGAGACGTTCTACTTGTCTATATCCAGAAGCTCAGTGATCGAAAATGTTACCCTACACTGAACAGAAAGAAATTTCTTAAAATCACATCAGATTGCGACACTCCCACTGTCGCTCTGGAGGATCCGCCGCGGCCTCCTCCTCCGTACGCCTATCTGCAGCGGCAGAATGATCTTACCTTAGAGACATTGCAAGAATTTTATTCCAGTCAAACACAATTATTTCTGTATCTGCTTCAAACTTGCTCCAAAATCCCATTTGCAACCACAGGTAACAAGTTCTGCATTTCATAAAATGTCTTCCCCCATAAGAGACCTGCAGGAGAAAACAGAACAGACGGCAATTAGAGGATTACATTCTGATGTTTGCTAAGCGCTCGCTTCCAGCGTAATTGTTTAGAATTGCTCTCTAGATTTGTTTAAAACCAGTGGATCAACTTATTACACCCAACAGCCTAGTGTTATACAGTAGATAGGACTTAAACATGTATTTAGGAACCCCAGGAATTAGCTATCATCAGGAGGAGACCTTGGAAGCAAATAGATAGCTTCCCTATAGCTCCCCCGCAGGGGACAAGAGGTATTACATGGTGTCCATTGAAAGCAAAGTCATGCTGGGTCCTCCAGAGTAAGAGATGCTCTTTGTAGCTGCTTTGGCACCAGGCTGCGGTGGCTGATAACATCGAACAATAAACTGCATTCAACTATATACATCTATTACATGTATGATGGGGTTTAGAGCTCCTTTCATGGGTACGGATTCTTTTAATAACTTCGCCTCTACGTCTTGCTCTCCATGTCTAGTGCCTCCTATATTTATATACCAAGTGGCTGACAAGCGTGCCCATCTGAACTGCAGCCACGGAGCGAGTACACAATCGCATTCAGCCGTCAGATGCGGTTGGAATAATTTGCATTTAGCCTGACCTTGTGATCTAGCGGCTCTTTGCAATTAGACTGCGGCATAAGAGCACGATAAGTGGGTTTTAAGGGTTTCGCTGTCGTGATCGCCGCTTATGAAAACGGGGAATGTAAATGAACTCATTGATCGGACCACAGAGTTAATAATGGATAATACCGCCATCCAAACTACTTCAAGATGTTGACACACAAACCATCTGTTGTTAAAGGGGTTGTGCCATGTAAAAAGCGTATCCTCTATCTATAGGATCGATTCGGATTGGTGAGGGTCTGACTGCTGAGACCCCCCACCGCTCCTGAGAATGCAGTCACGGAAAAGCGGCTGAGCCCCCTGGTGGATGAAGACGCGTCCTTGCTCTCATGTATTTCAATGTACTTCCAGTGAAAAGAATTGTAGTGGGGGGGGGGGGTTCAGCCGCTTTACCAGTGGCTATATTGACAGCAGGGGGTAACACAACCCCATTCTCAAAATGAACCGTTACCAGTTTACTGTTTGTCCTTTCTTGGCTTCTTGGGTACTTATGGTATCTTAGGATAGGTCATCAATATGTGTGACACCTAGGCCCCCCCACGATCAGCTGGTTAAAAAAGTCTGCAGCATTCGGATGAGTGCTGCAGCTTCTTCAATTAATACCAAGCACAGCGCCGTACATTGTATAGTGGTCGTGCTCGGTATTGCAGCACGTAAATGCGACTGCGCTGCTGCTGTACCCTGTGACTGATAACCATGATATCATCATTATCTTCAACCAGCTCTGAAGTCCTGGGTGTCGGACCCCCACCAATGTGATGACCTATCCTAAGCAGAGGTCTTCAATATTTAAGAATGTGGTTTTGTTCCATCTGATCGATTTGATCTCCATGTTCCATAGTCCTCATTCTATCATCCGCTTTATGTAACATTTCTAAAACCTATTATCTATTAAAAAATGTCAGAAATGAGACGTATCCGATCCAGTATCCACAACCCCCATAATTACCCACGCACGGTCCCCGCCGCCCGACCTTGTGCCATTAAAAACCAAAAAAAAAAAACAACAAGTTAATGGCTATTTAGCTAGAAATCTCTGAAGGACCAATTACCAGGGCTGGAACGTTTAGTGTTAATTAGGCCACATTTTAATTGGGCTCCGGCTTTCAATTTTTTTATTTTGTAGTAGTCAAAACAATGATAATGACCCAGTGACATTAAGTAAGGAGATGTTTGTTTACTGCAGTACAGTAAAGTAATTGCCCCCCATGATTATGTATGGGGAGTCGTAATGTGACACGTATCAGGGCGCCCATATGCTGCGGGATTTATTCATGGGTCTAATGAGGACCCGGGTGTCTATGGACTGGGTCGTGCTGTATATGGTGGGGCTGTCACTCTATATACTGTAGGGATAATATATGATGATATAGCATAGTGGTCTAGATATCTGTGTAAGAGCTGCCATATTGTATCGGACTAGATGGGTCCATGTGGGCAGCGTCGGCAGCTGCTATGGGGCTAGTGAATTGGGGGCTCAGCTCCGGCCATACAGGAATAGTACTAGTAAAGGTGATATATAGGATATATGTCTGTTTCCTATAAGACAATTAGATATTAGATAGATAGATAGATAGATAGATAGATAGATAGATAGATAGATGGATTGTATTGAGAAATTTCCATACAACAATTGAATTGACACACATGACTAATCCAACATCCGTGTCCTTAAAGGGGTTACAGTCCAGTCAGAATGATATGAATGAACGGTCACACACGTGTCAGGCCTAACCTCACAGATCAATACAAGTTACTGGGAAGTGGTAAAATGGTGTCGTATCAGCTCCCTGAAGGCAGGAATTGTATTAAGGAGCAATGATGGATAGTAACAGCACAGGCGGCCATTACTTCTAGACTAAATAGCAATGGACAACCCCCAACATGTGGCCCTGTCTGTGCCGGTCACCTGGGGACTGTTCATGCAAATACGAAGATGTATGCCCCAAACGAAAGAAATAGATTGGGAGGGGAGGTGAGATAGATAGAGAAAGATAGATAGATAGATAGATAGATAGATAGATAGATAGGAGATAGATAGGAGAGAGATAGATAGATAGATAGATAGATAGATAGATAGATAGATAGATAGATAGGAGATAGATAGATAGATAGATAGATAGATAGATAGATAGATAGGAGATAGATAGATAGGAGATAGATAGATAGATAGGAGATAGATAGATAGATAGATAGATAGATAGATAGATAGATAGATAGATAGATAGATAGATAGGAGATAGATAGGAGATAGATAGATAGATAGATAGATAGATAGATAGATAGATAGGAGATAGATAGATAGATAGATAGATAGATAGATAGATAGATAGATAGATAGGAGATAGATAGATAGGAGATAGATAGATAGATAGGAGATAGATAGATAGATAGATAGATAGATAGATAGATAGATAGATAGATAGGAGATAGATAGATAGATATTAGCAGTTACGTAGATTGATATTACATAGACAGATAGATGTTATGTAAATAAGACAAAAAAACAAAATTGTCTTTTCAGCACTGAGTATTGGACAGCGACTACAATAACAGGCAGAGATAGATGATAGATATGTGATAGATACTGATGAAATACATTTATTTATCTATAGATATCTCTGGGGGGGGCAGCCTATAACAAATTATTGAATATATATATATATATATATATATATATATATATATATATATAAAACAGTCTTGTTTGGTTTTTGTGTGTTTGTGATTTTTTATGCAGACTCCTGTCTAATAAGTTCAAGGGCAGGAGGAGCCCCCTGGGATTAGACCTCTGTCCCCCGCCCAGCCCTCGGTGTCACCGCCGGATACATCCGGTGACCGGCATCACATGTAGCGCAGCACTTCTCTTTTTGGAACAGAACATCTAAATATAGTAAAGGAATTCTAAGCAAAACTGCAGAATATAGTTTCCGTTCTGTGAATCTTTATTTGAATTTATGACCATTGTTTGCTATTTTGTAGACAGATGATAAATTTGTAGTCTGCAAGCGCTACCTGCCAAGCTGGCATCTGGTAAGTGTATCAAGTGTGCCACCTAGTGGAATCTTCTAATATTACACAGCGCCAAGTGATGTCTCCAGTATCAGAGCCCTGTTATTATACAGACTGAGAAAGCTATGACTGTGACTCCTAGATATACACAGATGTAGCAGAGCTAAGTATGTTGTGTATGGCCGAGCTCAGGGGTGCAACAGTAGCAGGCCCTGGAACCTGAGGGGCCACATAAAATATACCACCATTGTAAAGGGCACATGGTAACTGCGCCCATTACAGATTTTGCTTTGGGCCCAGGAGCTTCATGTTCTGTCACTGGCTGAGCTGCAATACCTATATATAATGCAATAGGCAAATACAGATTTTTGCTCCCTGTTTCCAGCCATTTTGGATTAGGGTTGGCGACATGTATTTTGCGACTGTACTTCCCCTTTAAAGGGATTTTCTGCTGACCTATCCTTAGGATTATATTAGTACAGTCTGACACCCTGAACCCCACCATTCTGCTTTTTGAAGAGTTGTGAGCTCCTTTTCTTCTTCGCGGATCCTTGACGTCACGTCCATTGGTCACATGACCCTGTTCAGCTCAGTCCCATTTAAATGAATGAGACTGAGCTGCAATACCAAGCACAGGCACAATACAATGTATGGCACTGTGCATGGTAAACAGAGGCTGCAGCACTTGTCCCACTTCTGCAGCCCCTCCAATCGGCTGATCTGTGAGGGTTCATGGGTGTCAGACCCCACTGATCAGATATGGATGACCTACGCTAAGGACAGATGATTGACATCCTAGTCTGGACATCGACATGAGATCACGGTCGATCAATGGATCATTCTGCAGTCAATATGGACATCAGCAGCCGTCAAAATCCTCTAGTGCCGCTTATCCCTCAAACACCCCCAACTCGGTAATATTCACAGATATGTTGCAGAATTTTTTCAGATTGTTCCCAGCACGTGAAGATTTCTGCAACCAAATCTGCCTGTGTGATTATCCCCCTACCCCGTACACAGCAGATCGGCCAATGATATTGTCCTGGCGTTTATTGGGTTAACGCTCGCCCATTCATCTACAGTCTGCCAACCCCGTCACTTTGTGATGCCGCTGAATACCATATTGGTTTGGCGACTGTCAGATCGTATATAGTTTTTATAATATTTGCACTTCACAACCGGATCTGAGTTTCCACCAGGGAGCTCAACTCTTTGTTCTAGCGATACGCGGAGTAGAGTAAACTTTGCATTTCCTTCGGCAAACCAAGATGTCTGCAGGATCCTTTTCATTATTCCTCATTTACTCAGGGTGACCTTAACACTTTGCCATGCAAAAAATGTCATCTGTATCTTTCCACTTCAAAGGCGCAAAAAAAAGACGTATGCAGCTAGGGAAATACTCGCCACGGCCAGAAGGAAGGCTCCAAACTGATGAAATACATGAATATCCAGGGCCGGGTCAAGGGTGGGTCATGTCATATATACAGATGTATTGTGCTCATCTATACTTATAGCAAATATCCATTCCACATCAGGAGATGGGTGCAGCACCCCCACCCCCAAGCCTGTATGGGAGTTCTGTGCTGATCTCGGTAAAACTGAACGGGTCCAGGTGTTGCAACTTTAATACGGTTCCTAAAATAGCCAGAGAAGGATTGAGCGCTCAGCATTAAATTTGGAACAAATTTAAAGAACTTTTTGAAAGAAATCACTGCAATACCACTGATGAACACTAGGTGACACTGCAGCATCCTCCATAGAAACTACTATCATTCATGGAACAATATTCTATGTAGATTGTATTAACTCTAGTAGTTACTTCCATATAGAAGGGAATTCTGAGTATCTCTATGGGTCTACAGTTTAGGCCCATAGTCACTCGTTTTGCCACCATATGGAGGAGCAGTGTAACCCTCCATGTAACCCAAACCATTGCTATGGTTGTAATGTGCAGCGGCTCCTTAAGACACTTCATGATGGCAGCGCCAGGGCCTTACAGCTGATGTGACAGGCAAGTGTGGAGACTACTAAGGGGGCATTATACTGTCTATGGGTGCATTATGCTATCTATGGGGCACGAGGGGGCATTATAGTGTCTATGGGGGCACTAGGGGGCATTATAGTGTCTAGGGGGGCATTATACTGTCTATGAGAGAACTAATGGAGCATTATACTGTCTATGGGTGCATTATGCTATCTATGGGGCACTACGGGGAATTATAGTGTCTATGGGAGAACTAATGGAGCATTATACTGTCTATATGGGCATTACGCTATCTATGGGGCACTAGGGAGCATTATACTGTCTAAGGGGCACTACACTGTCTATGAGGGCAATAAAAGGGGCATTATACTGTCTATGGGGCATTACGCTATCTATGGGGTCACTAGGGGGCATTATACCGTCTATGGGAGAACTAATGGAGCATAATACTGTCTATATGGGCATTACACTATCTATGGGGCACTAGGGAGCATTGTACTGTCTATGGGGCACTAGGGAGCATTATACGGTCTGTGGGGCACTATACTGTCTATGGGGCAATAAAAGGGGCATTATACTGTCTAGGTGTCACTAAGGGGACATTATACTGTATAAGAGGGCAATAAGGGGGGATTATACTATTTATGAATGCATTATACAGTCTAAGAGGCACTTGGGGGCATTATTCTATCTATGGGGGGCTCTAAGTGTGCCCCCAGACATAACTTGGGACCCCGGCAAAGCCAAATTCTCCCCTGGCCATATGATCCACATAATAAGTGCTTATAGAGGATGTGTCTTGTGATATTACTAGCTATAAAGGGCACATCCATGGCGGTACAGTACGATTTGGTTCAGGCTCCCTCTCTCTGCCCTCCACCCTATGGTAGCAGATCACAGTGTGATGTACAGTATATATTATTAGTCAGCTGCCTGGTGACTGGTAGAAGAGTGACCCCTAGTGGACAACTTCTTATGAGCAGCAGAGAACACTCCCTTGGCACTGCAGTTGTCTGTGACTGACTTGTTCGTCTTCCTTCAGATGTGTGCCAGCCTGGCGAGGATAGCATTAAGTATTCATAGTAACAGCAGGGACCTCTTCTAGGTATGCAGTCCGTATCCTCGCCTGCTCTCCGCCACGACAGGCTCATTGGCAAATTCAAAGATGGATAACCCCAGATCTGTGACATCCTCTGTGAGCGCTGTCTGGGACATGTAGTGCATAGTCTGGCACCTGGCATGACCCCGGCTTTGCTAGACTTTGAGGGAATATCTCTCTGTAGGAGAACTACTAAGCCCGAGCCTTCCTCCATAACTATTAATGCACCGTAGATGGCGAATGAATAAATCACACTCAATACTTCACTCTTGGGTTACAGGTAGAGAGGATTAAAGGCATAGTCTGATGTAGACTGGGAGGCCATGTAAGGACAGGGATGGCAAATTTAGACAGTGCCCTACATAGAACCCCTATATTGCCCGCAGCAGCCCACTGGCATGAGGCCCATCTCAGTGGGATAGATAGATAGATAGATAGATAGATAGATAGATAGATAGATAGATAGATAGATAGATAGATAGATAGATAGATAGATGTCGGCTGAACACTCATGGCTGACAGCTATTCCTTATGACCCTCCAAACACTTACAGTCGCCATTGCCAAACATGCATGTGCTCTCAATAAGTAGAAGAGAGTAACTGCTGCCAGATACCTGAGAACAACAGGGCATGAGATAACCCAGCACCCTGATCCTTCTATGGATGGATAAGAGGACAAGAGATCTGGGGTGCACCCCTCAATCCCAAAATGTGTATGCCACATGGAAAAAAATGTATGGATGAATGCATAGATAGATAGGAGATAGATAGATAGATAGATAGATAGGAGATGATAGATAGATAGATAGATAGATAGATAGATAGATAGATAGATAGATAGATAGGAGATAGATAGATAGATAGATAGATAGATAGATAGATAGATAGGAGATGATAGATAGATAGATAGATAGATAGATAGATAGATAGATAGATAGATGATAGATAGATAGATAGGAGATAGATAGATAGATAGATAGATAGATAGATAGGAGATAGATAGATAGATAGATAGATGATAGATAGATAGATAGATAGATATTAGATACATTTTGATGGCTCTTTATCTTCTGCTTATTCGGCACATATAATTCCTTGCCCTTGTTTCTTCTCCTTTCTGATGTCTCAGTCACATTTTCTGTCACTTTGTGTCACTCTCTGATGACATCTCCTGACGCCGCTGATGTTGTTGCTTATGACATGATTATTATTGCGTTTTCCCGATACCAGACCTCGGTGACAGTGCCGGTAATAAGGAGCTCGGTGTCGTCTGTTAGAGAATGTCAGGAGTGAAAAGAGCTCAGACTCCAGAAAATCTGCCCCCAACCCTCCAGCTCAGGATGGCGGTGGTCATTAGAGCAGTTGACTTGAATAGGAGCAGAGCTGTATGCTGTATACAGCTCTATACACCACCAGGGTAGTGAAGCTCTACTCAGTCACAGCTGCTCCTGGCCGTATACCTTGTATACAGCTTTTGGAAACCAATTCTGCTGATCAGTACGAGGTCCAAGTGTCAGATTCCCATCAATCTTATACTGATGATCTATCCTGAACATGGGTCACCAGTATCCATTACCCTTAAGTCTAGGACAAACCCTTTAAAGCATTAGAAACAGCGCCACTCTAGACCATGGGCTGTGTCTGGTATAGCAGCCCCTGAAGTGCGCAAAGGTGAGATGCAATGCCAGAGTTTCTTAAAGGGGTTGTCCAGGATTGGATCAAACGCAGGATCAAAAAAAAATAGAAATACTCACCTACCCCTGCTGCTCCGTTTTGCCGTCCAGTTCTATCCTGTGCAACAGAAGCAGAGAGGCTGATACAACCTTCAAGACCAATCAATGAATTGATGACATCACCGATCGGTGAGACCAATGATCAATTCCCATTTTCGTAGCGGTGAGTCTCAGCACGGGAGGGAGCGGGACTGGACAACCCAGCGCCAGGGAGAGGTGAGTATATATAAAGGGTTTTTTTTGGACACCCACCTCTATATTGCCACTTGCCCTTTAAATCCACATGCAGAGAGCTCTATAGTACAATAATAGCAGAAATTTCTGACATTATTGAGGACAAGATACTTATTAATCCTCCATGATCGGATGTGAAATGATCCAGTCACTTGCAGGAGATCAGTCACGAGCGGCGGTGAAACCCCCACAGGGTTGTGTTTGATGTGCACACATTGAGATGTACATACGCAAATAGCCAGGCGTAGGCTAAGACCAGGGCCGAGAACACGGGGAAGGAAACCTTGAGGGATGCGTCTTGTCTCTGAGGCCTCATTAAAATATGAGCAGACCGGCCAAGCGACAAGTCCGATTACCACGGCTGTTTACTGGGAAATGTCATGATTTTTCTTTATGGCTGTCAGATTGTGCTGAGAAGGGAGTTTTACATTCATTTATTTTGCCACAGACCAGAAAGTATTAGCTCATTTATAATGGCCTAAAAACTTCCCTTTGTCTTGTTATATACTTTGGATTTTTATTGACCTTGCTGGGTGGTTAGAAGAGCACCACGGGGGCGACACCACCCACCCATTATACTGTATCTAACACATAAAAAAATATATTAGAAAAACATTGCTGCTTTCTTCCAAAAACAGCGCCACTCTTGCTCTTAGGCTGTGTCCGGTATTACAACTTTATATGAAAAGATGCAAAATTATAAGTTAGAGCTGTTTTATTAGGGGGGTCAGTGTCAGACGTGCCCAAAAGAGGACCAGAAGAGCCCCCAGACTCCTAGATTTGAAAGGTACTATGGTCAATTTCCAGAATCAAGATCCCTCAGTCTGACTGAAGGAAGTGATTATTGCGGGACAGAGCGGCCCCTGCACGGATCAGACTTCATATTCAGGGTTTACCTGGTGTCTATAGAGTGTATGGAGCCAGAAACAGATAGCTCTGTGTACTGTATAGTTCAGCTCAGATCCAGTGGACATCAGTAGGAGTAATGCTGCCCGGCCACTATACAGTGTACAGAGCATTTCTAAAAAGCTGATCCGTGGGGTGCATGGCTGTCAGCCTCCTACCTAATAGATATAAATGTGTGTGGATAGATAGATAGATAGATAGATAGATAGGAGATAGATAGATAGATAGATAGATAGATAGATAGATAGATGTCCTTCTCTAAGGATAAAAGGCTGTTTTTGTTAGCTGCAGTACCAGAGACAACCTATAGAAAAGAGTGGCGCTGTTCCGCAGCCATGCTTTTCTAATCTCATACAGTATGGCCAAGCCGCTGAAGACCTGGTCTCTGCTCCCTCCTTACACTTCATGCTCCTGTCAGTCATTTTAATTGTCCTGATCCCTCTGAATCCTAAAGGAGGTAACAAGAGAAGTTCATAGAAGAAGTCCAGGCTGCTTATTAATGGACGTGGTCACCATGGAGTGCAGAGAGTATTAGAGTAGAAGCCCCCATACACATTAGGTTAGCATCACCTGAACCCCCTGATTTCAGTAGGACCAGACTATCTTATATCTATGGGGGTGTCCTGACTTTTACCTAATAGATTATATTGTAGGAAAGGAAAATAGTTATATTGAGTTGTAGCGTGTCCAACCCTCTTGTTCTAGCACTATAAGGCTGTGTTCACATGTAGTCGCAGGCTCATGCCATGATCCTTAGATACAAAATAAGTCTTAGATACAGTATAGGCCTTATCATTAGGGTTGACGGATCGGATAAGATCGGCGATCAAGCAAATTTCACGATCGGGATCGGCTGGAAAATAATCGGAAATCGGATTTTGAAATCTCAAGATCGGCTCAACCCTAAAAGTGACTTTTTCCTATAGAGAAGCATTGACTAGGGTTGAGCGATCGGGATCGGGAAAGATCGGATCCTGATTGGCGATCAAGCAAATTTCACAATCGGGATCGGCTGGAAAATGATCGGAAATCGGATTTTAAAATCAATCCTGAAATCTCAAGATCGACTCAATCCTACTTATCATCAATAGATATCGGCTGAACAAGTCTATGACCAACGTCTACTGAAGAAGTCTGACCGGCCTAAGGTCCTGGCGGGACACTACTTAGATATCTCCAATCCTCTTGTGCTAGCACTATAAGGCTGTGTTCACATCTGTGTCACAGGCTCGATCTGGTTCTTAACGTTGTAGACAAAAAAGTCTATTTAGTATAGGCCTTATCGTCACTAGATGTCGGCTGAAGCAATGTCTACTGAAGATGTCTGGCCAGCCTAAGGTCCTGGAGGGACACCACTTAGATATCTCCAGTCCTTGTGTTCTGAGACTATGAGCTATGTTCACATCTACACTGGAGGCTCTCTCAGATGCCCATCTAGAATCTTAGACCTGGGTGAAAGCCTTTTTGTCCACGAGGCTACCCCAACAGACCCCACCGTAGTCAATGAGGTCCCTCGGGATCCACTGGTGCCCATCATTAGGCAGATCCGTGTTTAGGGATCAGTCCATTCCTCTGTTCCTATGACGTGAACTAAGTGACTACCAGAAGCTTACTCCTTATTAAGAGCACATGTATACACAATGAGCCGAGTATGCATGTGTGTAGGGCTTGTCCTGAATAACTGTCGGCTGGATGAGCATTCGACCAATAGCTATTGAAGATGTAGGGCCATCTTAAAGGGGTTGTCCAGGGGGTATATTTTGGCATTCCTTCCTTCTAGTGTTTTTAGCTGCTGTACATAGAGGTGTCAGGCTGATTCTAACCCTGAGTCACATGATCGGAATCAGGACTTGACCCCTGATTTTCTCTGGCGCCTCTTCTCCCATTTTCGCTACTAGTTACCTATACTATGGGGGCCGACTATGGTCAGCTAGCCAACCAATGGGAGAGCAATGAGGAGGCACAGTGACCCGGGGGTCAGGTGTGGTTCCGATCATGTGACCCCCTAGGTTCAGCAGCCCCTGTAAGGCCCCGGCAGGGCACTAGCTAGATATATCCTGTATCAGTCATTGACGCTTGCAATGGCGATGCTGTATAGACTAAGGATTTGGCTAAATGAACAAACCCCTTATGATCTGGCCGGGGTGTCCTTGTTGCAGTCAGTAGTCAGCCATGTTCGTGGTTCACGTTCAGTCACTAGTAGTAATCTAAGTCAATGGCGCTGAGATCAATGTAAATCTCCCATCGGAGGAGAAAAATCACACACGTGGCGTCTGTACGAGGAATATTTTCAGTGTTCCACATGGACGGTCATCGCCATAGCGGCCCTTATTGTTATATGTCGCTATAACAAGCACAGGCCTTGTTGCCCAAGCTTTCACTTCTCCACAGCAGGTCCTCAGGATGTGCCCTGACATAAAGGCCCCACCGGGTGCTGCAGTTATGGCGATATTCTCTCCTAAAAGCAATATGCACATGGATTATATGGAGGCCGGCGGAGCGCTGTCAGATTATACCCATATAAAACGTGCGGCCCCATGTATTTCTATAAGAGCATATCCCCTGTGATAACATAGGGATTGGGCATGTTAAACTCCACCTGCCCCATCCATCTGTCCCCTGATATCTACCACTTTGGGAAAGGCGTGACAACCCCATACCCATACAACTCTACGAAAATCGTTGGTCACCAATTCCTACAACCAGTTAACCCTTTATACCCAGTCAATCTAGCCCTACACTTAGTTTTTGATGCTACGTCCCCAGATACCTCAGGGGTTAAACACGATTCTATTTTTAAGCAAATTCATGGCGGCAGATAACCGAGCCCAGCGAACGCGTTTCGTTAGCGCTGGAACAAACATAATTAGCTAGATTACAATTGAACGTACCGTCATCCCCCTCCCCCAACCACCTTGTTAATCTGCAAAGGCTGAAAGATTATGAAAAAGATGTCGAAATGAGGCGGCGAATTGTCTCCCCTCCCCCGAATGGATATTTATTTATGGATAAAGAGATCGCGCGTATTAAACAGAGGAGATTATTTTATCTGTGTCATAGACAAATTAAACATCGGAATAAGTTAGCGGTCTTCATTGTCGGCGACGTTTTAGGAGGTATCGCTGACTTGATGTAAGATGTAATCACCGTAATGAATAATCCCGGCACGCTCCGCTCTAACAATGCTGATCAATTGTTAATTCCAGTTTGGAAAGAAGACGTGGATTTACTATCAATAGCTGAATCGGCTTCAAGGATGCTGGGCGGGAGGGGGTTAATGCTGTGGCGGTCGTAGAACAATCTATAGTGTTCTCGCAACATACGATGTAGACTTTGTTGGCCAAAATTGTTTAAAAATTTTTAAAAAAATTTAAGGAAAAAAAAAATCTGAAGTCAACCAAATAATAATTTTTGAAAAAAGTTTCCATGACCAATTCCCCCTACCCCAATTGGCCTCCTGCTAAGTTTATTGCTTTGTGTTGGGCAGGCTTCATACCGGATCCAGGGATTGAGATTAGGGGAAGAGGAGGTGGGGCAATCAGGTAGAGGGGGGGTGTTGCACTTCTTTGAATCACATGACTCTGGGGTTTTGATGTGAACAAAACCCCTGTGCCCATCATCTGCAATCCCTGGATCAGGGGATATAATAATAAATGAAACATCCCTGGACAACCCCTTTTACTAAAAAAAAAATAAAAAATAGACTTCTGACTTCCTACAGCCACCACTAGGGGGAGCTCACAGTATACAGATTTATACAGGTCCCATAAAGCTCAATCCCAAATCCATACTGATCATTTTTCCCTATATTACTATAGAAACATAGATATATTACATGTTAAGGACTCGATACCGTGTATAAAGCCTATATCATCTCCTTTCATCGTCTCCACTTACTATTACGGGGGTCAACAGCCGATCCTCTGTTGTCAGTTGTCACATTAACCCCTGCTGCACTAATAGGACTACTTATGCGACGTCTCGGCTCACATTGCCCCCCACCCCTGCTAAGAAATAATGGCTATGTGTTGTGTTTGTCATTAGGAATATCATTATTTCTGTATCACTCTACTGAAGGGAACGGTGTCCTGACATTTAAGGAACACACACTCATTAGCCGCATAATCCTGGCTCGCCCCGAGCACAGCAATTAAATACTGGGTAAATTCCAATTTTAATACCAATTGCAATTTCCTGGCTGATATTGTTTTATTATCATACGGTACAATAGTGTCTGCCGTGTCGTAGAGATTGAGAGGTGTAGATGAGGAATCTGTGCTGGGGATGGTGCTATTAACTGTGTATAATAACACGTTGGGTCGTTGGGTTTCATTATTGTCATTGCTGCGGTTTTTGTCAATGTACAGTATGGGTCATGGGGGGGAGGGGGCTGTCTCATTGAATAGACCAGGCCGTGTACACTTCCCTAGGAATTTTGGCAAAGAGTATGTAAATTAGTTCTCAATTGTACCTCTAGCGCCATCTATTGGAAGGTAACACCCCTCTAAGTATATGTACAACTTCCAAAGCCAAATCGAGAGATCTCTTCCAAAGCACTGCACTGGCAAGGGGCAAAAACCCCAAAACCGCTCTCTGCAAAGTTGCCCCCAGCACGGCGCAGTAGTCTCCCTGTACGGAACAGCTTTCATTCTGGCGGTCCCACATTCAGTAGGTTAGTAAAAAAGCAGGGGACAGATGAAAGGGAACAAAGGCCGCCATACACTGTAGATAGCTGTGGGACGTAGACTCCCAATTCCGCATACACTTGCATGCTCAGCTGATATGAATAGATTAATTGGGGTTAGATAGAATACCTACTATTAGCTGCTGCAGCTTCTCTACTTCTTCCTTTACTGGCTCCTCCCCCTTGCAGAGAGTTCAGAACAAAGGTCAGTTGAGAAAGGATGAAATAGAGTCGCAGAAGTGGGGAAAGAAGCATTTTTCTTATATTCATCTTAGTCAAAGATTTCGTAATCCGTTAATCTACTTCCCTCGCAACATGTGTATCCCAATTTTTGCCTCACCCTTGTGCTACCTCAAAGGACTAGAAATAGCCCCATTTATGCAAATCTTTATAAGTCCCGCCTCTTTGAGGTTCCACTCTTGCAACAATTTTTCAAAAAACAGGGTCTTTTAGCATTGATGGAGTCAGCGGGCAGGTAACGCCTGATATAAGGATTATGTATTTTCCGGATCCTTTACATTCATCATATGTGGCACTGGGTTTCAAGATGGGTCAAAAAACAGGGCACATTTTTGGGACTATAAGAGTATAAGGTATTGCTGTGCAGTATAATATGAGAGGTAGCATTATACTTAGAATAATATGGAAGCAAACAACTCGGCCTTGAGCGTTCAGGTCTAATTGACACCCCGCTGCTTTCCACCTTTCAAGGTCCCTAAATTCACATTACGCGCCCTCTGCTGTCACTATCGCCATGTGATCTACAAAAACAGGACCGGAACCATCAGAGGTCGTTCATCTGGTGCCTCCTGGACGAGGGGAAAAACAACTTGGTTTTCTGGAATTGTTCCCAAATTTGCCAAGATCCTAGAAAATTTGGGCATATCCCAGTATGAAAAGGGGTGAGGCTTACAAAACTCCACCCCAAAGTGGGCTATCACGTTCAGTGTAGGGGCAATCCTGGGATAGGCCTAGGGACAATTCAAGGATGGGAGTTAGAAGTCCCTATTTTACCAATTGGTAGTCCTATATTCCTTGGAAGATCTTAAAGGAGTTGTCCCCTAAACAATACCTCTCTCTCCTCTATACACAGGATAGGTGATTAGTGATGGTCGGGGTACCACTGCTGGGATCCCCATATTCACAATATTGGGGGGGGTCCCATGTCCCTGTTTAAATAGTGCCGGAGGGGACCGTGTTACACCTGGGCCCCACATACCATGTGCCATTTCTAATACTAGCATTGTCTTATTTGGTAGAAGTCCATTTGGACCTTTTGAAGGGTTTGTTTTCGCAATGGGGTTCATCGGGTCCAGCACCCGGGACCTCCACAGATCAGCTGTTGAAGAGACAGATGAGCGCAGCCCTATACATTTCATTGAGACTCTGCTTGGCTCATCCCCATCCACTAATACAGGACTGAGCTGCTGCTGTATCATGTGACCGATGAATATGACATCATCGGCACAGGGAAGAACAACTGATCGGCAGGGGTGCCAGGTGTCAGACCACAACCAATCTGATGATGATGATCTATCCTTAGTATAGGCCATTCATATGTTAGTCCCTTTCTGGCAGAAAATGAAGAGATATTGAGGCGGAAAAAATCTGCACCAAATTCCGTCAGGGTCCAGGTGCAACTGCTACCTCCACATCCCCTATAGCTCCGCCCCTGTATGAGGTCACAATCGTGATCCAGTTGCTTATCTCTCAATAGGTAAATGTCCCCTGAGCTCCCACAATGCAATGCACACAATGCACATCCTTTCGCACATACCTAGAATGGAACCCGGAAAAGAACATAGGTGCCTCACAATCCCCGTATATTGCCGGTTTTGGCCGTCTACATGCACCGAATTCACGGTCCGTGTAGGCTGATGGACCTGAGATGACGTCACCACGTTAGGCGCAGGGCTCCGATTGGAGCAGGCCACTGCGGGGGCGGAGTTATAGAGCCACAATCCGGCCACGTACTGACATGAAGAAAATGGCATCGTGCAACTGAGAGCCACACATGCCGGCATCGCTGGAGTCCGGCGAACAGCGTGGACTGGTGAGTCCGCCGGGGGTTGGAAGGGGTGGACGGATCTCTGCCGAACTCCTGCAAACCGCCGTCTACCTCTGCCGCACGCCGTGCATGGCCACAGCTGCTGCGCTGCACGGTTTCCCAACCCTATGCACCCCTGTAACCTCGGCACACGGGAAGCGGGGGCCCGAGGTTGGGAAGGGAGGAGGGAGCGAGGGAATGGTGGAGTAGGTAGCGAAAATAGTGGGGGGCCAGGGGCGAGAGGAGAGGAAGTGGACCGGTGGGGCGCAAGGTGGGGGGCCATGGGCGCACTGGTGTTGGACGGGCCCACTGTGCCCACAAGGCAGAGGTGTGGGGGCCGGGGCGGCATTGCAGGTGGAGCACGCAAGGGGTGAGGGGGCTGTGGACGAAGTCGCGGGTATAGCTAGTGGATAATAATAGAAAGCAACACAACATAAGCAAAGCATTTACAAAAATATCCAAAAATGTCTTCTAGAAAAGCGGAGCTCCCCTTTAATCCATGCAATTGCCCATTTACCCCATGACCTTTGCTCAAGGTCTTACAATCTACGATGACGCCTCAATATGTTAGATGATAGAAATGTATAGATCTATATAGGGATACAAAACATAAAACACAAAGCAGCGCCCGGGTCTGCGCTATCTGTCTGTAAACACCAGGATTTAGGCAGATGGGCTCCTGTGAACCCAGATAAATTCTTCTCGCGGTCTCTTCGGCAGTTCTGATGCGTTTGGTCTAGAACGTTAACATATGGGTTATATCGTATTCCTGCTTTGAAGATGATCAAATGGCTGAGAATTTTGCTAAAGGAAATAAAATGGAAAAAAAAAGTAAAAATTCTCATTGAAATAAATATTCCCGGCTCTGTTTTGAAGCAATGTAATTACTGTATTTGGAGGGAAGATAGGAGAATGGCTTTGTACATGTGATGCGATGGCACAGCTGGATATCCTGTAGGCGCCAGGAAAAAGGTGCTGTAATCTATATTCTCTGTCATGTCTGCCTAGATGGAGAGTTGAATGATCAATGTCTCTTTGCCTGCAGTCACCACTAGGGGGAGCTGACTGAGTACAATGAATACTGGAAATCAATGGACAGTGTGCAGTACACTCATGAGCTCCCCTTAGTGGTGTCTGCAGGTAAGCATAATCCTGTTATTTAAAGGGGTTTATAGGACATACCGGGGAGGGGATGCGTGTCCTTAAGTGCCTTGCGTTGCACCAGTTAGGTAGAGCGCCCTGAATTGAGGGGCTTCAGCTGTACTGGCAATGACAGATGCCATGATACGATGAGGAGTACTATACTATTACAGTAAATGAAGGTCCCGGACATGACAGAATCTCTGTAACTATAAGTATATATATATGGTGTGATTATATATTAGATAATATTTAGAAGGAAGAAATAATGATAATAATAATAATAATAATAATATTTTAGGCAGATTAAAAAGGACAATGATAAATGAAGCTTGTGTGGGTGACCAGACAGATCCTGAGTGTCAGACAAGTGACATAGCAGGTGACAGGCACAATAAGCCCGGCTGTCATGTGGAAGCAGCACAACGGACAGTGACTTCTGGGTAACCTTGTCACTGGCTGCCTGCAGGGCATTGGAAAGATCAGACTGTTCTAAATGACAGAAAGCACCGCCATATTTCACGTGGCCAAATAGGGGCGCTCAAGAGTTGACTTACTGTACAAACTCCAAGGTCTCTCACTGCCACATTATATATAACACAGGACAAAACTGAAGGCCAAAAAAATCTGAAGACCCTTTACCGTGTAAGAAGAGATTTTACTAGGAGACCTTTGTTTTTTATTCTGTTTTGTTCTATCTATCTATTTATCTATCTCCTATCTATCTATCTATCTATCTATCTCCTATCTATCTATCTATCTATCTATCTCCTATCTATCTATCTATCTATCTATCTATCTATCTATCTATCTCCTATCTATCTATCTATCTCCTATCTATCTATCTATCTATCTATCTATCTATCTATCTCCTATCTATCTATCTATCTATCTATCTATCTATCTCCTATCTATCTATCTATCTATCTATCTATCTATCTATCTCCTATCTATCTATCTATCTATCTATCTATCTATCTATCTGTCTATTCTTCCATCTCTCTATGTATTTAATATCTAGCTATTTATCCCATAACTGTACACATAGAACATATTAAAGTCTCATTATATAAGATTACCATGTGTAAGTTACTTGAAGAATTCTTTATTGGAGATAAGACTTACAACCAAACCGAGCACATTCTGTTTTCTGCACTGTTGGGTGACAGCAGCCGGACATCTGTATAGTGGTCAGATAGATGCAATAGATAGATCTCATGTACCAATAACTCATTAGATACGGATCAATAATGAATCCTGCACATCTTCTTGCTATGACAATGACTTCTTCCACATGACAAACTCATCCCTGCTGCCTCTGTATATATATCACAGGCTTGTGAACCTGTATATTTCTGCTGACGCTGAGAGGATAAGGATATATTTCAGCACTGACTACTGGACAGCGACCAGAAAATCTGACTATGGATAGTTAGATCTATCCATTATCTATCTATCTATCTATCTATCTATCTATCTATCTATCTATCTATCTATCTATCCCCTATCTATCTATCTATCTATCTATCTATATATCTATCTATCTATCTATCTATCCCCTATCTATCTATCTATCTATCTATCTATCTATCTATCTGTCTGTCTCCTATCTATCTATCTATCTATCTATCTACAGTATCTATCTATCTATCTCCTATCTATCTATCTATCTATCTACAGTATCTATCTCCTGTCTATCTATCTATCTATCTCCTATCTATCTATCTATCTATCTATCTATCCATCCGTCCATCTATCCTCTACTTCTCTTCCCTATAAGTGCAATGTGTTAACCATATAGCGTAATTGATCTTGCCATATCAATCCCACATCTCCCAGCAATCCCCGGGCCCGCCATTGATCCTCGTGTGATGACTGGATCCGTCTTCGCCGCTCTACAGACACTTAGTAAAATCTTTTCTGATTCTCCTTGACTTAAAATGGTCCATTAACATTAATGTATGTTGGAGCTCTCTGCGTGGGGATGGCGTCCATTAGACACTGCTCTCCATGGCAGAAATAGTTCTCTCCCCACACTTAGAATAGCACAGGGTCCGAGGTAACGTGCCAAGAATATAGGGGGGTCCTTAAAGATACAGTGCACACAGAGCCTGCATGTAATTGGCGCCCGAGTCCTGATCATGTCACACACCTATTCTAGTCCTCTGAACTAGTTTACTGCAATCTAAAACTTGGCCACAACAGTCTTGGGGGCAGCATAGCTCTATAGACCCCCAATAATCATAAGAACAAGGGTCTCTGATATCCTATGCCATGTGAATGGAACCATTAAGACCACCACTCCATTCACTTTTATGGAACGGATAAGGATAGTGAAGTACATTGCTTTGCCAGTCCCATAGAAGTGAATTGTAGCGGTCCTGCACGCACACCGGGGACTCAGTCAGGACCCCCGTTTGGTCATCTGACAATTACGACTGATTGAGTGTAGATGCTGAATGTTCTATATGGGCCGATCCTTTAATAGGTTGTAATGCTAGCTGTACAAGTTAGCTCCCCCTAGTGGTGGCTATAGGCAGACAAATATCATAATAGCTGTATGCGCACCTTCTGCCAGGGACACCGGCTCATAGCTGGAGATGACTTCAGGTATCATTTATGCCATTAAATTGGAGCAAATGCCCACAAATCTGACGCCCGCAACCCCCCTCCCCCCTCACGGTGGCGAAAAAGTTGCAGTTTGTTTTTTGCACAGGAAGACAACTTTTGCAAAAAATGTGACTTTTCCAAGACAAAAGAAAAACAGCAAAGTCAGTCCCTATTTTATATATATTATTATTAAATTAAAAAATAGATTTGGCTCCCATTGGGGTGGAACCTATTTGAGATTTGGCTATGAGGTCCTGTTATATCTGTGTACACCCCTGGGAGGTAACCAGACGTTTCGGAGAGATGTCAAGCGCCAAATTACTGTCAACCATCGACCCGTCATACTTGCCATTGCAATAGAGGTTAGAGATGAGCGGCTGCCGGCCTCCTCTGCAACGCTTTTCTCTAGAGGAATCCATAGCATATAGACAACCAAGCTAATGGCATTTACCTCTGTATAGATTTGTTTAAAGTGAACCTACGGAGGGGCATTTATCCTGAATATTCAATATATAAATAGCTATAATTTAGGAATGGCTATAAAATTTCTACCGTGAATGAATAAATAATATAAAATGTAACATATAGTATTATACATGATATTATGTTATATTATATTATATTATATTATGTTATATTATTAGGATTATTATTACATGACCGTATAGGAAAGGTCTCCCTCTTTGCTCCCTCTGGTGGCCATTGTCAGCACAGCAGCCTCTACCATATGTGTTTGCCTTGTGATGCGCCAGCCTGGATCGATAAAGCCACAGGCGGAAGAATTGCCTAAGGTGATTTCAAAGGGTGTCTCTGAAATTACAACAGTGACAGCTGTACAGCTCTCGGGCTCTATGGCCGCCTCTCCTGAGCCTCGGTAGCCGCAGCTGATTTCAGACTTGTCAGTCTGTTTGAACAAGGGCCTGGAAAATAATAGGGCAAATAGGAATCTGCAAGACGGCGAGGCAGAACAGTAATGTAGCGGAGATTACTCCAATATATATATATATATATATATATATATATATATATATATATATATATATATATATATATATATTATGTAAGCCATAGTACGTAATATATAGACCCTATAGATGCACCAGTGAATATACAACTATAGTGGGCGCTGGTGTATGGGACCCGCAGGAAGATTCCAGACAGGGGAGTAACTCTCACGTCCTGGGCCCCAATGCTATATATGTAATGGGGCCCCCATTTACCATGTACCATTGGTGTAAGCAATTCCTTGATGTCCTTGTGGAATATCCCTTTAAGGAGACCATACTGGAAGCCAAGCACTATCCACACGAGCGGCAAGGCATAGGCAGCAGTAGCCTGGCGCCGACTCATTGAGGGCTATGGGAGAGTTCTGCAGACCCGCCTTGTGCAGGGAAGGGGAGGAGCTAAGCTGTGACATCATCTATTGTCAGTGGTGATGTAATGATGGCTCAGTGGTGTTATCTTCTATTGTATACAATCTGTGATGGAAATGAAGTGACGGCTGCAAAGAAAACCCCTTGAGAATTGGCAAGTGTTAGTCTAGTATTAGGCTTAGGGGTCAGAGTGAAAATTACAAGATATAGAACTTTTTGAAAATATAGATTAAAAAAAATATGGTGGTTCATTAAAACATCATATTTCTTTGTCAGGCTGTGTTCACATTTACTTTGTAATTTACATTATAAACCATGATGCGGTGTCGGATCCGTCACGAGACTGATACCAGGGGCTCCCGATGGACCCGGCCGACTTATTATGGGGTCCGTCATGCTGATATTTACTAATATGACAGAATCTGCATAGGCGGCTCCTGACAGATGTGACCAGAGCCCTAGCGGCTATCACCCGCCTCAATGCAGCACGGAGCGCCCCTCGCAGTGCTGTATCAGCAGCGCCCTGACCGGTTTAACCCTTCATCATCTCGCGATCAATACCTCCGTATGTAATTAAATAGCACATTAAAATACTGATTAAAATGCAAGAAGAAAGATCCGGAGCCGCGCTTAAAAAAAATCTCCCGAAGTGACATCAGACTAATCTGCCCGATCAGCAGTATCCGAGCGCCGGCCAAATTAAAATGAGCCGCACGTTCGATGAATTCACTTCATTAACTCAGTCAATATAACAATAAACTTGTGGTGTAAATATGGATAATTTCTTATTGGATTTGTATATTTAATTACCATGTAGGGGCTTTCGGCATAGTCGCGCCCCCCCCATATAATGAGTGCACAGTAATAGGAATATACTCGCTGCAGATTCTGCCGCTATCAGGTGCCGTGTAAATGGAAAAATGTGAAAAATTCCTGTTTATTTATATATATATATATATATATATATATATTTATTTATTTATTTGTAGGATTTTCTATCGGTGTCCATGATGGCGGTATTCTGCATGATGGGAGTCGTCGGATGGAAACATCATTGACCTAAGGTTTATATCGCCGCGTGTCCATAACAACCAATCAGATTGCGTCTCTCTCTGATGTAAGATCTCTTAGAAGATGAATGAAGTAATTTGATTGGATGCCAGAGGCGACTGCTCCACTTTCCCCATGCGCCAGTTTTGATAAACTTTCCCCAATGTCCGTGAGTGATACTATTAGGCCGTAGGCGCCTATAGACATATGGAGACTTACTATACGTGCTTCTAGGGAGAGTATATATGTAATATGGGCCGTACGCGGCCTTACTGGGATGGTGGACGACGGGATCTGATGTGAAGTGCAACGTCTACCAGTCATCCCTGCCTGGCATCAAACACTTGGGCCAAGCCCCGCGTGCCATATGGACTAGTGAGGCCTATACTAAGCCCCGACCTACGCTATATTATATTCTCATTTATCCGCAGAATCCTCTGTTCATGGATTAAGAGGAGAGAAAAAAAATTCCATTCTCGTCCCCGGTTGTGGAGCGGAGGGAGGACAATGCGGCCCACACACAATGGGGGAGAGATTTTTAATAGGTTTAATATTTTTCTCAATCACGTCTATAAATACCCGGCACAATACAGGCCGAGGGCGGACTACACCCAGCGTATCCTTGAACATTCTCCGCTATTCACTCGAGACGCAGAATAGCAGAGCCGTGTTTGTCTACAATAGTGTGTGGGGTTTTATTATGGGGTCATAGGTTAATAATCGTAACTGAAAGGAAGCAGGTAACACCTTTAACTCTGCTACATCTGTCCTTGCCCCATTGTCGGCCTTTAACCATCAAATTCTTTCCCTTTGCAGTCTATTAGAGCATTATAATACATATCCATTGATCCTAGGAGCGGGGCGGGTTTGTCATGGGCACAGCACATGTATCACTGCTTTATAACATATACGATAAAACTATAAAGGACAAATTCAGCTCTGCTGCTCCTCTTTTCCGAAAGTGGGTGTGGCCACAAGGAGCTGGCGTAGATTTTTGCCGCCTCCCCGTGATAGAAATGCGCCCCCTGCTGGCACAGGGACATGTCATTATGAATCCCCCCATTATGTTATATGTGGATGGCAAGAAACTTACAGAAAAGGTCAATCTCAAATGGTTAAATGGCAAATTCACCTCTGCTACATCTACAGTATCCTCAGTCTACGTCCATGAAGGCCTAGATGTCTCGCTGCGCCCGGCTCCATATTGTACAATACTTTGCCTTACAGACGTAGTAGAAATGAGTTTGTCGTTTGGCACATAGGATCCCAATGTAGTTTAGTTATCTAGATAGATAGATGACACATTCACCTCTGCTACATCTGCATTTGATCTACATTGAGCTGGCTGATAGACCATACAGTCATATAAGCAGCCGTGCACCTGACTGACTCTATTCTATGAAATCTATCACTAGACGATGTAGAGGAGCTGAGTTTGTCATCCGGCACGCCTGCTCCTGACACCACATTGTGATTGTACAAGGACTACATTTGGCCTTCCTTCCATCATTGAGCACGTAGACTGCAGCCAAAGAGTTAAATGACGCGTTCACCTCTGCTACATCCATCCTTGGTTGTGTAGTGTCTCGCTGATAGACGATACAGTCAGACGACCAGCTGTGCCCCAGCCCTCATTCCAGGAG
This sequence comes from Leptodactylus fuscus, assembly GCF_031893055.1. NCBI lineage: Eukaryota > Metazoa > Chordata > Amphibia > Anura > Leptodactylidae > Leptodactylus > Leptodactylus fuscus. The sequence goes on from NC_134273.1 coordinate 79,467,522, forward strand.
ATGCATCATCTTCACATCGGCCTTACATGAGCACATTTTCTTCTATATGGTCTCGGCCTTCTGACCCCTCCATGTATGTGACACCGCGAGGGGGCAAATAAACTACTGACGGCGAGGAGAATAAAAAAGAAAGTTCTCAGCACGACCCTAAGAAAGAAACAAGAAACTCTAAAGTCTGGGGGGGGGGAGATATGGAAATAGAAGAAATGACCTACAAGGTCACGTGATGTTCTGATTCCACCATGGGGGCAGCTTCCCATAGAACATACCTGGCTGTATTCCCATATGGCTACGTCAGTGAGGGCTAATATTGCCCCAGCTAAGGGCAGTTTCTCATAGAACATTGGAAATATCCAGCTATATTCCCATACAGCTGGGGAAGTGACGGCGAATTTTGCCCTATTTGGGGCAGTTTCCCATAGGACATATCCGTCTGTATTCCCATATGGATAGGGCAGTGACGGCAGATCTTCCCCCATCCAGGGGCAATTTCCCTTAGAATATAGGACATATCAGGCTGTATTCTCCACCCACTGGAGCAGTAATGGCTACTTTTGCCCCATGTAGGGGCAGTTTCCCATAAAACACATCCATCTGTATTCCCATACAGCTGGGGCAGTGACGGCTAATTTTGCCCCATTTAGGGGCAGTTTCCCATAGGACATATCCGTCAGTATTTCCGGCTGGGGCAGTGACGACAGATCTTACCCCATCCAGGGGCAGTTTCCCTTAGAATATAGGACAAATCTAGTAGTATTCCCATACCGTTGGAGTAGTAATGGCTAATTTTGCCCCATATAGGGGCAGTTTCCCATACAACACATACGTCTGTATTCCCATACACTTAGGGCAGTGACGGCAGATCTTACCCCATCCAGGGGCAGTTTCCCTTAGACAAAGGACATATCCGTCAGTATTCCCATACGGCTGGGGCAGTAAGGGTTATTTTACCCCATGTAGGGTCAGTTTCCCATAAGACATATCCGGCTGTATTCCCATACGGCTAGGTCAGTGACGGCAGATCTTACCCCATCCAGGGGCAGTTTCCCTTAGACACAGGACATATCCGTCAGTATTCCCATATGGCTGGGGCAGTAAGGGTTATTTTACCCCATGTAGGGGCAGTTTCCCATAAGACCTATCCGGCTGTATTCCCATAGGGCTAGGTCAGTGACGGCAGATCTTACCCCATGCAGGGGCAGTTTCTCTTAGAACATAGGACACATCCGGCTGTATTCCCATACGGCTGGGGCAGTGACGGCAGATCTTACCCCATGCAGGGGCAGTTTCCCTTAGAACATAGGACACATCCGGCTGTATTCCCATACGGCTGGGGCAGTGACGGCACACTCAAGGACGCGGAGTGTATTTTGCGCCGCCTCGTCCATTCAGACACTTGGATCACATCAATCAGGCGATACCTTCATTTTTTTTTTTTCCTAGAGACAAACAACGCACACAGAGAGAGAATCCGCGTCTAAATATAAATCGCCCCACATCTGCGAAATGAGCGCGGCGCCGTGTCACGTAGGAAAATGAATATGGAGTGACCTTTCCAATGCCATGCCTCCCATTATACTCCACCGGAATAAAAGCCATTCTCATCGTAATAATGAGGCCGCCGCTCCGGCCCGCGCGTTTACCTGTAGTAATAGGCATGAGAACACCGGTCTGTGCATTAAAACCACCTACGGGTGCAGCAGAGCTGAGTTTGTCACGTGTGCCAGTCCTGGGTTTGTATTTGTCACAAGACGTGGCCATATTCCTGTACGATCACTCGGTTTCCCTTAAACCGTAAGCCGTGCAACATAAGAGGTTACGTGCAAAAGCAACCATGAGATCACCAAGTCAGCTCTGCTACATCGATATATCATCTTGGACACTTGCCACAAGATGTCACTATGTGACGTGGATTATCAATGTCTTGTGTTAATCTTTGGGGAATCTGCACATTTATGTGGCGATGATCAGCTTGTCAGATGTAGCAGTGCTGATATAGATGAGCTGAGTTTGTTATTCGGCAGGTTTGGGTGATCACACATTGCAGGACTATATAAGACCTATATAACCTTTTATGCCTAGTACTGAATTGTTACTCGGTGTAGGATGACAATGTCAGCTCTGCTATATCCCTTACTGTATCTGTATATTTTCCATTAACGATATAGCTGGAATGAGTTTGTTATTCGGCAGTATTGGGTGATATTATAGAGTGGGATGATATAAGACTGCAAATATGCTATAGGTTATGCCTCTATATGTTATGTCCTCTGTGCTATAGGTTATGCCTAGTGCAAAGTATTACTTAGAAGTATAAGATGACAATGTCAGCTCTGCTACATCCTTTACTATACCTATATATTTGCCACTGGTCCCTTTATTCTATGGTTTTGACATCAATAATACAGTAACAATTAGTAATACGTGTAACTATATGGAATCTGGAGACATCTACATGTTTATTTAGCAGAGATGAGTTTGTCAGATGTAGCAGTGCTGAAGACATAGCTGGAATAAGTCCCCATAGATGACTATATAGGACTGTAGTATAATCTCCTTTACTATAGGCTACACCTAATGCTAAATCTTGACTCAGAGGTGTATGTGACAACATCAGCTCTGCTACATCCAATGTACATTCCATTGATAGACCTATATCATAAATAATTCATGAATCCTATTTCTTACTATTTTTATAGACCTGTTAATGTTTGTTTAGCAGGGATGAGTTTGGCAGATCTAGCAGTGCTGACTGTGTTAGACAATGCTGAGCTGAGTTTGTCTCATTGTGTGAGGATGTTCTATAGGCCTATAGGTATATCTGCGGCGTAAGCCTGACATACTCAGCTCTGCTACATCCATATCAGTATGGTAAATAATCCCCACATAAACAGATCAGTGCGCAGTAATACAATATGTTGCCATATTGACTCATCCATTCTGAGCCCGGCATTAAGAAATATTAATTATGTGTAATCAGGCCGCTAATTGCAGCCATTAATCTATCATTACACCCATCTGATCTAATTATTAAATCCTGCGAGCTACCGTGTAGGCTTATGAAATAATCCGTCATAATCAGTGTTTGTACCTGAGAAAATCAATGCTGGCGCAGTGCACACAACTTTGTCCTCCGCGCGCCACAAAATATCACAAAGTGTTGCTATGAGACCATTGGGTTACTTATGTGGATGCGTTACAGGACGCAGAACCTCAGTCATGTGACTGCGGGGAAAGGTCCTAAGGTTTAGTAATTAGTCATTAGCACAGACAGGCCCTAAGAGAGGAGCGACAATCTCAGCTCTGCTACATCCAGACGGAGCTCGACTGTGACAGGTGCTGCTGAATAGATCTAATATGGAGCCGGATAAGTCACTGAATTACTGTAAGGATATGTGATAAATAACAAACTCAGCTATGCTACATGTATATACATTACAGTATTTGTAAGTAACTAACTCCTATCTATCTATCTCCTATCTATCTATCTATCTATCTATCTATCTATCTATCTATCTCCTATCTATCTATCTATCTCCTATCTATCTATCTCCTATCTATCTATCTATCTATCTATCTATCTATCTATCTATTATCTATCTATCTATCTATCTATCTCCTATCTATCTTCTATCTATCTATCTATCTATCTATCTATCCAAATACGTATATATATATTAAGATACATATTATATAACTACACATAAGTTACTTTTACATTGTTTCTTGTCTCTCTGGATGGATATATGGAGAGGTTTTTTTGTTGGAGAGAAAGTTCTTTGCCAATGCAACATAAAAATGAAGCAAAATCTCTTTTCAGCACTAAATAGTGGACAGCGACCAAAATACTACGTGCTGTAGTATAGATAGATAGATCGATCGATCAATGACAAATGGCTGGATCGATAGATAGATAGATGACAAATGGATGGCTGGATCGATAGATAGATAGATAGATAGATAGATAGATAGATAGATAGATAGGAGATAGATAGAAGATAGATAGATAGATAGATAGATAGATAGATAGATAGATAGGAGATAGATAGATAGATAGATAGATAGATAGATAGATAGATAGATAGATAGATAGATAGATAGGAGATAGATAGAGGATAGATAGATAGATAGATAGATAGATAGATAGATAGATAGATAGATAGATAGATAGGAGATGATAGATAGATAGATAGATAGATAGATAGATAGATAGATAGATAGATAGATAGATAATGATCCAGTCTTTATATAGCACCAACATACTCAGTTGTGCAGTACATCAGTCCCTGTCCCCAATGGGGCTCATCATCTACTTTCTATACATTAGACGCCCACTAAGGCCAATTACATAGAAGGCCAATTAACCCTTCGGAACGTTCTTAGACTGAAGAAGAGAACCAGAGTATCTAGATGAATAGATGAAAGCCTCGCCAGAATGAGGAGGACCTAGAAACTCTGCACAGATGTGCGTCTCCAGCAAATATCAAAGAGGCGAGATAAGAGTCTGACACCCCACAAGCAGCTGTCCCCCGCACTCCACCTGGCTCCATAGGCACAGCGCACATCACAATACACCCGTAAGAGCGCATCAAGCCAAGAGCGAGCGCCCCTGTCCCTGCGCCATCTGACTCCACTCATCCAGCTGAGCACAGCTCTGCTTCATCCACTAGAGACACAGGCGGATCTATAAAGGGATAATGAAAGGGATCCTGGAGGCACTTTCCTTGTGGGCACGGAGAGAAGCGGCGACGGCGGGAGGTCATCTGTCCTGGAAGCCGCCTGTCCATTTCATCAGACTGTGGAAGGAACAGCTGCTTCCAGCACCTGACTCTGCTATCCCTTCCAGCACAAGTCATTGAGATCACATAGATCATTCTTACGGTGTAGCGGAGCTGAATTTGCCATTTAGCAGTCTAGGGCAGTAGTTGTATGGAGCAATATGTAAAGGCATACAGCAAATGGCAAACTCAACTCTGCTGCATCGGATAAACCTGCTACTTTGCTTTATAAATGGCCTTACATGAACTGTAGATTGTGGTATAGCAGTCCTGATTATAAACTACAGATATATCTATAGATATATACCTTTATCATAGATATAGCTATACTTTTATCCATAGATATATCTATGGCTATATCTATAAATATATGTTTCTAGATATAGATATAGTTAGAGATGGATCTATAGATATAAATATATATATATATATATATATATATATATATATATATATATATATATATTGATGTATTTCTGGATTTATCTATGGATAGTCCCTAAGCAGCGAGTGAGCACTTAGTCTTTCACTTCCTGACCCATCTAGCTATAAACTCAGCTGTAACCTGTACATTTGTAAGAGATGTAGTCATCGAAATAATGTTAAAGTTGCTCATAAGGTTCCAGCCTGTGCCAACCTGCGACATGTCCATGACAATATGCCATCAGAAATCTACTTGACCGACCCCTTAACCTCTTCTGTTCCACAATCACAAATGAAATTCCATCAAGTGGAAACAATGTAACAACTTTTCAGTCTTTTTTTTAAAACAAAGTTGCCAGAAGGTGCAGCAAAGAATAAGCCAAGTAGTAAGCGCAGAGTTCAATAACTTACTGGTGAGAAGGGTCAGCTCTCTTCATCTACAGCCCAGGCAGAGATAGCAGGAGCCGGGTGCCATGATCCTGCCCATGACTCAGGGGGTGATCACATCGTCTCCGCACTTCTCCAGCTTGTGGGTGTAGGAGAAAGTTACTCTCCTCCAGACACATCCAAGAGTGGGGATAGTCTCATCCTCAGCTGATCACACACAAGTGCCAAGAGCAGAATTCAGCCTCCAGGCGAGAGGTATAAAACTGTGCCCAAACAGTGCCAGTGTAGGGATGGCAGGAGAGCAGTCCGCAGGCAGGTGGGCAGCACTTCCAGCCCCCGGTATAGGGCAGTGCTGCCCCTTGGCTCCTGGACCAGCAGAGTGAGCCCTGGACAGATGCTTAGCTTAGGATCCGGAGTGACACTAACAAGCCTGGTGTGCACATGGAAGTGATTGGAGCAGACAAAGCTCCTTCTGCGCGGCTCCTCCCTGCTCCCTCATATCCTCCTCTTCACCACTGTGTCATGTTGCCTTCTCACTATTACAGTCTGCCAGTCCTAGGATGCTCGCCCGCCGCCGTGTAACTCTACTACAGAGCACATGAGGAGGGGGGTATGGATTAACTGAAGATGCTCCTGGGCACATGGAGACACATGAAGGGCTCAGTGTCCGCTTTCCCTTTAAATATTCAATCATCTTGTACTTGTAGCAGGGGCGCACACGCCATCGGTGCAACTGTACAGGGGCCCAGCAGATCAAGGGGCCCCGTCACCACAACTTTCTACTGTCTATTAGACTGGAGGATTGTTAGAGAGACTGATAGAGGTTCTAGAGCTCTATATGAGCGGTCTGTGTCCCCCAAATCTAAGAATCGCTGGAGAAGAGGGATTCAGACTCAGGGACTGGTCTCATGGTGTATTAGTGTATCTGCAGTATGAACGGGGTACGTAACAGGACGCAGAATACATTTTGGCCATCAACATTCAGCAACGATGGAAATTTGTCAAAGACTTATTTCAATTCACTTATTATAGATAGATAGAGGCATATAAGGCGCACATCTGCACGTGATCACATTCGGGGATTCTGTGCACCATTCCATTAGAATAATACAAGAAGGACTTTTCTCTCCTCCTTCTTCAGGTGGAAACCCAGCAGACCAAATTATAGTCTATGGGGTCTGTGGGTAACTGCTTTTTAAGCAAATTGGGTTTCCATTTTTGGGGTCCCCAAGTGGAGCCAAAGAATGGAAACCCCAACATAGGGGTGATCCTAGAGTAACATAGATAAGAGGTAGAAGGATAGGAGTGAGGTATATAGGATGGATGGATGGATAGATTGATTGATTGATAGATAGGAGGTAGATAGGAGATAGATAGATAGATAGATAGATAGATAGATAGATAGTTAGATGATAGATAAGAGGTAGATAGGAGATAGATAGATAGATAGATAGATAGATAGATAGATAGATAGATAGATAGATAGATAGATAGATAGATAGATAGATAGATAGATACGATAGATAGATAGATAGATAGATAGATAGATAGATAGATAGATAGATAGATAGATACTATAGATAGATAGATAGATAGATAGATAGATAGATAGATAGATAGATCCAGATAGATAGATAGATAGATAGATAGATAGATAGATAGATAGATAGATAGATGATAGATAGATGATAGATAGATGATAGATAGATAGATAGATAGATAGATAGATAGATAGATAGATAGATAGATAGATAGATACTGTAGATAGATAGATAGATAGATAGATAGATAGATAGATAGATAGATAGATAGATAGATAGATAGATAGATAGATAGATACTGTAGATAGTTAGATAGATAATAGATAGATAGATAGATAGATAGATAGATAGATAGATAGATACTGTAGATAGATAGATAGATAGATAGATAGATAGATAGATAGATAGATAGATAGATAGATAGATAGATAGATAGATGAGATACATAGATGATTAATTACACAAAATGATAAGATAATAGAATGCTGTAAGTGCTCATAGATACATAGAAGCACATGCGTTACTTGCTGATAGTCCCCAAGTGGAGCCAAAGAATGGAAACCCCAACATAGGGGTGATCCTAGAGTAACATAGATAAGAAATAGAAGGATAGAAGTGAGGTATATAGGATGGATGGATGGATGGATGGATGGATGGATGGATGGATGGATGGATGGATGGATGGATGGATGGATAGATAGATAGATAGATAGATAGATAGATAGATAGATAGATAGATAGATAGATACTGTAGATAGATAGATAGATAGATAGATAGATAGATAGATAGATCGATAGATATTTCTAATTGAATAAATGACAGTCTGATTCACTAATAGATATTACAAAATTGGAAAATGATGAACAGATGGAAAGATTATTGACAGATACGTTGAATATGAGTGATATACTCTATGGGCCCTGTGTGGGATTTGGTGTAGTTGGTTTCCTCCGCTTCTATAGGTTGGGGTTATATGGATGGTTTTCTCCATATCCTCAGCACTGGGCATATGTGATATAAAAGTGATATTGGGGACTTAATGTAATAGGCTCAAGAACATTACAGTTTCCAAGTAGCCTCAAATGGCTGATAACAGGGAACAATAACCTGTATAGGGACACATTTTAGTAGCGATGGGCCAGACATGTATCTGTATCTGACTCTGTCATGATGAGCTGATGTATAAGAATCCTCATTGCTGGTGACGGGTCGGCTATAAACCTTACAAATGTCAGCGTTTTCCAGTAAAGCAGGTGTAATCCGGCTCTGATAATTCAATTATTCATGCAATATTAATAACCAGACGCTCTTTTAATTAATTTCAGCATTTTAAAATCAATTCACCTTTCTGGGATTTGATCTCATTAACGACAGGCAAAGATAAGTTGACTCTTGAGATGTGTATAGCTCAGAGCACTGCGTGAAATATTTGGCACTTCTGTGTCACATGACGACACATTCATTGCTCCCAATGCTGTATATCACGTCTGCTGTATTTTACCGCCTTAGGGCAGCTTTGTGTGGCCCTAATAATATGGTCTCATTTAACCTTACATGAGCTTAGTACATTGCTCATTGCTGCCCCCTGCTGAATAATGCTCTAATACTGCCAACAGGAAGGGGGGGAGATGTGACAGCTGCAACAAGCACATTGCTGTGGGAAAATTATAATAATTTGAAGCAAAATTCTAAATACTGTAATACTTCAACATACTATAATACTGCTCTCTATGTCCCAGGATCTAACTACTATAATACTGCCCCCTATGTACAAGAATATAACTACTATAATACTACTCCTATGTACAAGAATATAACTACTATAATACTACTCCTATGAACAAGAATATAACTACTATAATACTGCCCCCTATGTAAAAGAATATAACTACTATAATACTACTCCTATGTACAAGAATATAACTACTATAATACTACCCCTATGTACAAGAATATAACTACTATAATACTGCTCCTATGTACAAGAATATAACTACTATAATACTGCTCCTATGTACAAGAATATAACTACTATAATACTGCCCCTATGTACAAGAATATAACTACTATAATACTGCTCCTATGTACAAGAATGTAACTACTATAATACTGCCCCCTATGTACAAGAATATAACTACTATAATACTACTCCTATGTACAAGAATATAACTACTATAACACTGCCCCCTATGTACAAGAATATAACTACTATAATACTGCTCCTATGTACAAGAATATAACTACTATAATACTGCTCCTATGTACAAGAATATAACTACTATAATACTACTCCTATGTACAAGAATATAACTACTATAATACTACTCATATGTACAAGAATATAACTACTATAATACTACTCATATGTACAATATAACTACTATAATACTACCCCCTATGTACAAGAATATAACTACTATAATACTACTCCTATGTACAAGAATATAACTACTATACTACTCCTATGTACAAGAATATAACTACTATAATACTGCTCCTATGTACAAGAATATAACTACTATACTACTCCTATGTACAAGAATATAACTACTATAATACTACTCCTATGTACAAGAATATAACTACTATAATACTGCCCCCTATGTACAAGAATATAACTACTATAATACTACTCCTATGTACAAGAATATAACTACTATAATACTACCTCCTATGTACAAGAATATAACTACTATAATACTACTCCTATGTATAAGAATATAACTACTATAATACTACCTCCTATGTACAAGAATATAACTACTATAATACTGCCTCCTATGTACAAGAATATAACTACTATAATACTGCCTCCTATATACAAGAATATAACTACTATAATACTGCTCCTATGTACAATATAACTACTATAATACTACCCCTATGTACAAGAATATAACTACTATAATACTGCTCCTATGTACAAGAATGTAACTACTATAATACTGCCCCCTATGTACAAGAATATAACTACTATAATACTACTCCTATGTACAAGAATATAACTACTATAATACTGCCCCCTATGTACAAGAATATAACTACTATAATACTGCTCCTATGTACAAGAATATAACTACTATAATACTACTCCTATGTACAAGAATATAACTACTATAATACTACTCCTATGTACAAGAATATAACTACTATAATACTACTCCTATGTACAAGAATATAACTACTATAATACTACTCATATGTACAAGAATATAACTACTATAATACTACTCATATGTACAAGAATATAACTACTATAATACTACCCCCTATGTACAAGAATATAACTACTATAATACTACTCCTATGTACAAGAATATAACTACTATAATACTGCTCCTATGTACAAGAATATAACTACTATAATACTGCTCCTATGTACAAGAATATAACTACTATAATACTACTCCTATGTACAAGAATATAACTACTATAATACTACCTCCTATGTACAAGAATATAACTACTATAATACTACTCCTATGTACAAGAATATAACTACTATAATACTACCTCCTAGCTGTGAGGACGTGTTTTTGTAGCTCTCCTGAGGCTCCTGATGTCTGGAGATAGCCCAGGGCGGGGCCGCCCTGGGTGGGGAAGTTCCCCTGCCAAGGCCCAGGCTCCAAGGCCTTCTCTGGGAAGCAATTCCCAGACAACTAAAAAAATGGATGGAAATCCTAAAGTCCCCAGTAATGGGAATCGTGTCCAGTGTGTCAGCAGTCCTAGTGCAGCAAGCCAAGATGGGAAGAAAGTTGTAAAGGAAGAAGTAACGGAAGCAAGCAGTAGTACGGTGCAACAACCAAGCAAAATGGTTGAATGTAAGGAGCAAACTTTGCAGCCTGTGCAGACTCCATTGCAGGTTGCAGGTGTCCAGTCCACCCCACCCTCCTGCAGACAGAGGAGAACATCCCTGGAGAAGCAGACCATGCAGGAGAACATGCAGCAGTCTGTATTGGTACGGTCTGAGCGGACAAGATCTGGAAGCGGTAACTACAAAAATGTAGTGAAGGCAGTGGAGGAGATCAAAGGGAGACCAGCGGGGAAGCTTCAAGGTACCAGCAGTACAGTCACTGGAAATAAACTGGGACATAGTCCCCAGTCTGGACATTGTGGGCCCATGGCAGTGACAACAGCCGTAGCATGTCAGAAATCACAGGCTACACCAACCAGAAGCCATACTGGGGGTAACCAACCTGCAAAGCTTTCCAACAATGCACAGACTGTCACAGCTACTGAGCGAGCACCAGAACTGCGCCTGGCAGATGAGATACCAGCACTGGTCAAGCGACTGGAGACATTGAAGGCCAGTAAAATATATCTGCAGAGACAGATTGAATGTGCGTATAATCTAAAAAAGTCTGCATGCCCTGAGAAACTGGTGTTACTGGACAGGAAGCTGAGCGCACTGGCGAAAGAGCTCGCCGAGAACGTACGGGAGACCGAGACTGTACTGGAGCAAATGGGACCGGTGGGAGAATCATACAGAAACCAGCAGCGGTTCCAGGAATACCAGAAGTCACCATCACCTTGTGCTAAAGCTGGGTCTGAACCCTCTCAAGGTGGCAGCCAGCAGTCCCATGTAAAGCCAGTTCTGCAGCCAGCAAGTTTCCCTTTTAAGGAAGGGAATTTGTACGGGAAAGCGACCAGTGTTCAGCAACAGCAAAAACCTGCAGCAGTTCTCAGCAAGGCACCACAAGTCCCAGCAACCAGCACTTTGCAACCAGGTCATGGACCCCTGCCTAATGGTAATGAAGTAGCAGCTGTGCAGACACCACAAGTCCCAGGAGACAAGTCATTGCAGCAGGACTATGGACTCTTACCTGAAGGTACTGGGGGAGTAACATATTTGGGGTTACAGGTTGTGGACTCTGTTGTGCAGGACTCTGCTGCCGCTGACTGTAGTGGTAATATGGACTCTGCTATGCAGGACTCTGCTGCCGCTGACTATAATACTAATATGGACTCTGCTGTGCAGGACTCTGCTGCCGCTGATTGTCTGACTAATGTGCCTGATATTATGGATATTCCTGTATGTGATAACGGCCCAGCAGGGGAAGGTGTTTCTGGGGGGGATCCTTCACTATCTATGGCGTCAGACCCCTCTGCAGTCCAGTCTCTGGAGTCTGGTGATATTGCAGACATAGAGGTTGATGGTGGGGCGGACACAGGACAGTCCAGTGTGCAGGACTTTCCCCCTCTGGATACTCGCACAGTAGCAGAACCACATGGTACAGGTGCTCAGCAGCCCACACAGCGCCCACAAACACGCCAAGATGGCGGATCCGGCCGTACCTCCTCAGGGAATGCCTGGAGCCGCGGTGCTCCATCTTTTGCATCAAACTCCAGTTATACAGGCCAGGCTTTCAGGAGGAGGAATGTAGTCAGGTTTAGGCACGGAGGTGCCAAGGAGGATCTGCCGGATAGGAGGTTTGTGGTCCGAGAGCTCCTATGTACCCAGATGGGCTTTGTGCCGACTGATATCCTGGCCGTCATAAACCTTCCTGACCGCCAGGGGTATGATGTTAGTTTTAAGCTGATGTCTGATCTGGACCGGTTCTGGGCCAATCTCACCAGGTTGAGAGATACGGAAGGTTGGGATAAGTTCAGTTTCATCCCCATCTCTAGGCCAGATACAGCCTCTGTCACAATTGTATTTTGGAATGAAGCCGTTCCCCCTCAGGACATTGTCATCTGGCTCAGGAGGCATTGTGACCTCATGTCCGATCTTAGTAAGAACAGGGATGAAGACGGGGTCTGGACCGGTGGGTGGAGGGTCCTGGTGAAGTTGCGTCAGCAGAACAACATAACCCAACATCTGCCCAATTCGTTCTTTATAGGCCGAGAAAAAGGGATCTGCTTCTATGCGGGTCAGCCTCGCCGGTGCTTCAAGTGTGGGAAGGCCGGCCATGTGGCCAGTGTATGCTCCATGGTAAAGTGTAGCCTATGTAATGAAATGGGCCACGTGAGTGCCACATGCCAAAGCATTAGGTGTAACCTGTGCGGTCGGATCGGTCACCCCCACAGAGATTGTCCTGATGCCTGGCATAACATCTGTAAGGATAGCCCTGATGAGGACTTGCTGGCAGCGGCTGATGACATACAGGAGGAGGAGGAGGCGCTATTGTCAGGGTCAGTAGTCACGGAGGCGGAGCCTCAACCACATACAGGTGATACCACCCAAGACCAGGCCGAGTCAGGTCCCATTGAGACGACCATGGAGGTTGTCGAGCAGGTTGTACAACCCTCAGTGGTCGTCTCTTCTCCTGTCCGATCATCCAACAATAATAAAAGGAGGAAGAAGGATAAAGCCAGCCGTAAGCCTGAGGGTGAGTGGACCACGGTAGAAAAGCCCACAAAGATGAGAGTAAGTAGTGCAGGCGAGGTCACTGCAACGGGGAATAGATTTAGTGTCCTATCAGAGTCAGACGGAGAAGCAGAACTAGACAGAGAACTCTCACGAATGATGGCGGAGTATGAGGATGAACCAGAGGGCGATCCTCCCAATAAGAGGAGACCCCACCGAGATGAGGGGCAGTCCGAATCAGACATGGAAACAGCTGGTCACCAGGACACCTCTGACTCTGATCTATGACAATGGGGCCCATCTCTCTGTTTCTCATATTCCTAGTTGTTCTGATGGCAGGTTTCTATCTTAAAGTTATCTCTAGTAATGTGAATAGCATCCGAGCAAGGAGGACAAGACACGCAGTGTATGAACATCTGAGATATCTTGATGCCGATGTCTATTTCTTACAAGAAACCCGTTTAAATACTTTAGGACTAATACGAGAAGCAGAGAGAGAATGGAAATCTGGCCCGTCCTTCTGGTCTCTGGCTGTGGAACCTTATGCCGGGGTTTCTATACTGTTTAACACCCCTGATGTCACCATACACAGACTAACTGAGGTTCTGATGGGGAGGTGCCTGGTTTTAGAAGTTACCATCCGAGGCAGAAGGCTCCGACTCATTAATATCTATGGTCCACCGCAGTCGGTGATTGAAAGGGCACGTCTGTTTGATGAAGTCAAGCAGTACTTGTTTACATCTGTTCCGGTAGTCATGGCAGGGGACTTCAATGCCACCATGTCATCCAGTGACAGACCTACTGGTCGGCCTCTCACCAGGGACTGCAAGGTCTTAAGCAGAATTATTTCACAGGCTGGTCTGTCTGATGTGTTTACCGAGGGTGGTAGGAAACCAAAATTCACTTACTCCTGCGCTGGTAGATGCAGTCGGATAGACTTAGCTCTGGTCAGTCCCGCTGAGCATGTTAGTGAGAAAAGTGAAAAGACAGTCCCTTATTCTGACCATCTGGCTTTGTATTTTTGCTTGGGCTCCACAAAACGCCCTGATATTGGGAGAGGCCTATGGAAGCTCAATTCCAGCCTCTTGGACGATGACTGTGTCCGGAGTTGTGTCCACTCTCTATTTCAGAACCAGCTTGAGAGAGTGGTGTTTTATGACAACATGGCAGACTGGTGGGAGGATGTCAAGGAGGAGATCAGATCCCTCTTAAGGAGACTGTCAGTTAAGAAGGGGAAGAGTAAGTATAGCCAGTATCTCAGGCTGCGGAAAGAATTAGAGTCACTCTATTCGGCGGGCGGGGATAACCAACAGAAGATTGACCGGCTGAAATCTGAGATCAGTCAGTATCAGTACCGCAGGTATACATCCCTGGTTCTTGAACGGGATTATGGGTCCTTAGGGGCTCCGGATCCTTTTGAGAATTGCAGGGAGCGGGTGGCAAATAAATCGGTCACAGGTCTCACTGACTCCCAGGGTGTGTTACAGGAGTCTCGGGAGGGTATCCTGGGGGTGGTGAGAACTTACTATGCTGACTTGTTTCAGAAGAAGGTTTTGGATAGAGAGAAGGTGGCTCAATTCTTGGAGGCAACTCCAGGTCCTGATACTAATGATTTGGACTTTTCTCCTTTGACAGCAGAGTTAACAGTGGAGGAGGTGAAAGAGGCCATAGATAAGTTACATCTGAAGAAGGCACCAGGTCCAGATGGGATTACAGCTGAGTTCTATAAGAAATTCCGAGACCTCTTGGCACCAATTCTCGTGGATGTATACAAAACTAGTCTAGGAAACCACCTGATGCCTCCATCCATGAGAGTGTCCTCCCTGATCCTGCTGTCTAAAGGTAAAGAGCCTAGTGACATCAAGAACTGGAGGCCGATTGCCCTCTTGAATGTCGATAGGAAGATTCTTGCAAAAATTCTGTTCTCTAGATTAGTTTGTTTGTCCCCGGCACTGTTGGCAGGCTCACAGTTTGGCACAGTTAAAGGGCGGAACATCTCTGGAGCAGTTATCTCGATAAGGGAGATGTTTGAGAGATGTAAAGCTCTGAGGTGTGGGAGATATGTTGTGAGTCTTGACCAGGCTAAGGCCTTTGACAGAGTAGACCATGAGTATCTATGGGCGACTTTGACAAAGTACGGTATTCCGGGACAATTTGTGGATTGGCTGAGAACTTTGTACCGTGAGGCGGAGAGCTTTCCTCTGATTAATGGTTGGCAGGGTGATGCTTTCAGGGTTGAGGCAGGGGTGAGACAAGGTTGCCCACTGAGTCCATTACTGTATGTGTTTGCCATAGACCCGTTTCTTAGGTCACTGCAGGAGTGTGATTTTCAGGGGGCGCCGGTCCCCCACTGCTTGCCCCTGAGAGTTGTTGCCTACGCGGATGATGTGACTGTGGTGATATCTGAGCCTCGTGAGGTGGAGATGTTGTCTGCAGCCATCAGAAGTTACTCAGAGGCCTCCGGGTCTCTTGTCAACCTTGAGAAGAGTCAAGCTCTCTGGACGGGTCATACTGGTCCTACATTTGATCTGCCGCAGTTTGCCCAGGCCTCCTCCTATATTAAGATCCTTGGGGTGAAATTCGGGAGGGATGATAATTGCAGACTAAATTGGGAAGAAAAGTTGGAATCCGGAAATGCAAAGGTTCAGCGATGGAAGAACTGGAGGCTGACCTATAGAGAAAGGGTTAAAATGTTGAAGACTTACCTGGTCCCTGTCTTCTTGTACGTCTCTGTTGTCTTTCCTTTGCCAGAATCTTTCTCCGCTAGGCTCTTTAGCCTGTTCTTCCAACTTTTGTGGGGGAACAGGTTGAACCCAGTAAAAAGAGGGATAACCTACCTACAGAGGAGAGAGGGTGGGCTGGATATGTTAAATCCAAGGGTGTTTTTTGACTCCATGTTTCTAAAAGTAAATTTTGGTTACCTGGACTCAGATAACAGCTCCCTGTGGGTAAATAGTATCAGGGACTGGATATTGCCTTTTGCAGAATCCTGGGTGCGAGGCGGCAGCCTTAAGAGGGGTCGATCGACTCGTGACTACCTCCCCCAGTATCTGGACTATGGCATAAGGTGCCTAAAAAAATGGGGTATTGAAAAGACCTATCTGGTGAGTAAGACCAGGAGAGATCTATACACCAGGGTATGTAAGACCTTCTATTGTCTCCAGCCGGCATTGAGGGACTGTACATCTATAACCCTGCAGGATAGTCTGAGGCTCCTCACTGGTCTGAGGCTCCCTGCAAAGTTCTTTGACATTGCCTGGCTATCTCTGCATGGGAAACTTTTTGTAAGAGGCAACTTAAAGCATCTCAGTGTGACAGATCGGGCATGTCCATTAGGTTGTCAGCAGGAGGAGACCATGGCACATTTTATATCAGAGTGCGGGGGAGGGCGAAAGATCTGGCAGGAAATATCCCGGAGGCTGAAAATTCCCCGATTACAATCACTCAAATACCCCGAAATCATATATGGCATCCCAACTAATATAGGTGACATTAACCGGGAGACCCTGTATATTATTATTACTGTCATCAAATATTATCACTGGCATACGAGGACCCAGGTGTCCCTACACAGAGAGCCCTTCCGTCATATGACCGCTGTCACATATATCATGTCTGAACTGAGGTGGATAAAGTCTCTGGAGGTCAGAAAAAAGTCTGATAATGTAAAATTGTGGAGAAATGTAAATATCGATTGCTGAATATTCTGATAACACTGCAAATAAGTCTGTTCATTTATTTATGGATTTATTTATTTTTTCCCCCTCTTTATCCTGCCAGCAATGGACTCTTAAGTTAAAGTGATTCTCATTTTTGTTATCTGACAGACATGTCTGATTTATGTTATATTATTATTATTATTATTAATTAGTTATTAATTCTGCTGGAATGTAATGTATTTTTGTTTTGTTTTTACTAATAAAAATTACCTCCTATGTACAAGAATATAACTACTATAATACTGCCTCCTATATACAAGAATATAACTACTATAATACTGCTCCTATGTACAAGAATATAACTACTATAATACTGCTCCTATGTACAACAATATAACTACTATAATACTGCTCCTATGTACAAGAATATAACTACTATAATACTGCTCCTATATACAAGAATATACCTACTATAATACTGCTCCTATATACAAGAATATACCTACTATAATACTACCTCCTATGTACAAGGATATAACTACTATAATACTACTCCTATGTACAAGAATATAACTACTATAATACTGCTCCTATGTACAAGAATATAACTACTATAATACTACCTCCTATGTACAAGAATATAACTACTATAATACTACCTCCTATGTACAAGAATATAACTACTATAATACTGCTCCTATGTACAAGAATATAACTACTATAATACTACTCCTATGTACAAGAATATAACTACTATAATACTACTCATATGTACAAGAATATAACTACTATAATACTACTCATATGTACAAGAATATAACTACTATAATACTACCCCCTATGTACAAGAATATAACTACTATAATACTACTCCTATGTACAAGAATATAACTACTATACTACTCCTATGTACAAGAATATAACTACTATAATACTGCTCCTATGTACAAGAATATAACTACTATACTACTCCTATGTACAAGAATATAACTACTATAATACTACTCCTATGTACAAGAATATAACTACTATAATACTGCCCCCTATGTACAAGAATATAACTACTATAATACTACTCCTATGTACAAGAATATAACTACTATAATACTACCTCCTATGTACAAGAATATAACTACTATAATACTACTCCTATGTATAAGAATATAACTACTATAATACTGCCTCCTATGTACAAGAATATAACTACTATAATACTGCCTCCTATATACAAGAATATAACTACTATAATACTGCTCCTATGTACAAGAATATAACTACTATAATACTACCCCTATGTACAAGAATATAACTACTATAATACTGCTCCTATGTACAAGAATGTAACTACTATAATACTGCCCCCTATGTACAAGAATATAACTACTATAATACTACTCCTATGTACAAGAATATAACTACTATAATACTGCCCCCTATGTACAAGAATATAACTACTATAATACTGCCCCCTATGTACAAGAATATAACTACTATAATACTGCTCCTATGTACAAGAATATAACTACTATAATACTACTCCTATGTACAAGAATATAACTACTATAATACTACTCCTATGTACAAGAATATAACTACTATAATACTACTCATATGTACAAGAATATAACTACTATAATACTACTCATATGTACAAGAATATAACTACTATAATACTACTCATATGTACAAGAATATAACTACTATAATACTACCCCCTATGTACAAGAATATAACTACTATAATACTACTCCTATGTACAAGAATATAACTACTATAATACTGCTCCTATGTACAAGAATATAACTACTATAATACTGCTCCTATGTACAAGAATATAACTACTATAATACTACTCCTATGTACAAGAATATAACTACTATAATACTACCTCCTATGTACAAGAATATAACTACTATAATACTACTCCTATGTACAAGAATATAACTACTATAATACTACCTCCTATGTACAAGAATATAACTACTATAATACTGCCTCCTATATACAAGAATATAACTACTATAATACTGCTCCTATGTACAAGAATATAACTACTATAATACTGCTCCTATGTACAACAATATAACTACTATAATACTGCTCCTATGTACAAGAATATAACTACTATAATACTGCTCCTATATACAAGAATATACCTACTATAATACTACTCCTATGTACAAGAATATACCTACTATAATACTACTCCTATGTACAAGAATATAACTACTATAATACTACCCCTATGTACAAGAATATAACTACTATAATACTACCTCCTATGTACAAGAATATAACTACTATAATACTACCCCTATGTACAAGAATATAACTACTATAATACTGCCTCCTATATACAAGAATATAACTACTATAATACTGCTCCTATGTACAAGAATGTAACTACTATAATACTGCTCCTATATACAAGAATATACCTACTATAATACTACCTCCTATGTACAAGGATATAACTACTATAATACTACTCCTATGTACAAGAATATAACTACTATAATACTGCTCCTATGTACAAGAATATAACTAATATAATACTACTCCTATGTACAAGAATATAACTACTATAATACTGCCCCCTATGTACAAGAATATAACTAATATAATACTACTCCTATGTACAAGAATATAACTACTATAATACTGCCCCCTATGTACAAGAATATAACTACTATAATACTGCTCCTATGTACAAGAATATAACTACTATAATACTGCTCCTATGTACAAGAATATAACTACTATAATACTGCCCCCTATGTACAAGAATATAACTACTATAATACTACTCCTATGTACAAGAATATAACTACTATAATACTGCCCCCTATGTACAAGAATATAACTACTATAATACTGCTCCTATGTACAAGAATATAACTACTATAATACTACTCCTATATACAAGAATATACCTACTATAATACTACCTCCTATGTACAAGGATATAACTACTATAATACTACTCCTATGTACAAGAATATAACTACTATAATACTGCTCCTATGTACAAGAATATACCTACTATAATACTGCTCCTATGTACAAGAATATAACTACTATAATACTGCCCCCTATGTACAAGAATATAACTACTATAATACTGCTCCTATGTACAAGAATATAACTACTATAATACTATTCCTATGTACAAGAATATAACTACTATACTACTCCTATGTACAAGAATATAACTACTATAATACTACTCATATGTACAAGAATATAACTGCTATAATACTGCTCCTATGTACAAGAATATAACTACTATAATACTACTCCTATGTACAAGAATATAACTACTATAATACTGCTCCTATGTACAAGAATATAACTACTATAATACTACTCCTATGTACAAGAATATAACTGCTATAATACTGCTCCTATGTACAAGAATATAACTACTATAATACTACCTCCTATATACAAGAATATAACTACTATAATACTACCTCCTATGTACAAGAATATAACTACTATAATACTGCTCCCTCAGACTGACCAGGTCAGTGGCTTCTTACTGTAGTATTGATACATGTCCTGGTCTTTCATGTGTTGATTCCTGGTCACTTGTTCTTATTGTATCAGGTTCTGTCCATTTCATTCATGCTCGGCTCCCGCTGTTACTCTCGGCCACAATGTAACCGGAGTCAGATTTTACCTCCATGAGAGCCATGCATTTATTTTTTATGTTGAATGTAGTGGATCACATTTCAAAGGGCAAATCGGATTTCAGCACTTAACAAACACAACCCTAACCTCTGTGTGCGAGGTGCGTGTTGTCCTCGGCGCGCTCTACTGTTTTACATCCAGATTGCTGTATAACGTGATGGCGGTTTCCTTTATGGCCGGTCAGGTGTTGTGAATCCATTACAGCAGATTCCAGATAGAATAGACATGAGGGGAGAGGTTACGCTGCTTATTATACGGCCGGAGCCAGGAACCATCACGTCACTGCGCCTCAACGTCCTACTGGGAAACGCACTCTCACTATACGATTACCATCTATCTAATATCTAGAAGTATCTAGAATAGAATGGAAGGACCGTCGCGGGGACTGAGACGTCTGAGTCACTCAGATTAGACACAAGTGCAGAGGACGTAAAAAGAGAAGATTAGGTGACTACATGATCACAATGACTCCAGAGAAGGAGATGTATGTTCTGTCACTCCATCGCCTGCAGCTTCACAAATCTGCACCTCCAGCCCCAGACACACAACTTACATCTCTAAATAAAGTAAATACTTATGTGCGGAAAGATCTGAAGTGACTGCGGAGGTGACTTTGGCGGTTTTATTTAGAAGAAGATTTTCTTATCGGATGGTAATCTGTCGCTTATGAAGATACTTCAGATATGAGAGAAGCTGTAAAATCTATCTGTCTATAGTATCTGCCTATCTATCTACAATATCTATCTACAGTATCTGTCTGTCTATCTATCTATCTATCTATCTATCTATCTATCTATCTATCTATCTATCTATCTACAGTATCTGTCTATCTATCTATCTATCTATCTATCTATCTATCTATCTATCTATCTATCTATCTATCTATCTATCTACAGTATCTATCTATCTATCTATCTATCTATCTATCTATCTATCTATCCGTGTATAGAACGATCTCTCTATCTACAGTATCTGCCTATAGAACTATCTATGTACAATATGTCTATAGATCTATCTATGTACAGTATCTATCCTATCTGTCTATAGATATATCTCTCTATCTACAGTAGCTATCTATAGAACTATCTATTTATTTACAGTATCTGTCTATAGATCTATCTATCTAACTATAGAACTATCTAGCTATGTATCTTATTCAAACCTATTTATCTCACATCTTTCTTCCTATCTAATTATCTATCTAGCTATCTAGAAGCGTAACATGAAGCTCCTGAACCCTCATGCAAAATCTGTACCAGGACCCCCACCTATAATGTGGAACCCCCCCTATCTATCTATCTATCTATCTATCTATCTATATATCTATCTCCTATCTATCTATCTATCTATCTATCTCCTATCTATCTATCTATCTATCTATCTATCTATCTATCTATCTCCTATCTATTTATCTATCTATCTTCTATCTATCTATCTATCGCCTATCTATCTATCTATCTATCTATCATCTATCTATCTATCTATCTATCTATCTCCTATCTATCTATCTATCTATCTATCTCCTATCTATCTATCTATCTATCTATCTATCATCTATCTCTCTATCATCTATCTATCTATCTATCTATCTATCAATCTCCTATCTATCTATCTATCTATCTATCTATCTATCTACCTCTCTATCTATGTTCTTTCTATTTTTCTTAGTAACATATTGACCGGTCCATTACTAGACGCAGATCTCTGTCTTATGTCCGTCTTCTCTGGACCACCAATGGGGTGACATGTATAGATAAACCATAGATAAAGTGTGATGTGCTCCCGGCCTTATATCAGACATCCATATATTCCATACCTGCCCCTGTAACCACCTCCCTGAGCCCCATCGCCCCCAGAGCGGTCTCCACCAGCAGCGGCCGCCCCTCGCCGCCATACAGGAACGACTAATCAACTTCCATCTGTTGTGTCTTCATTTCTTTCTGTGTTAACCAAGGATTAGGAGATTTGTATCTGTTGGATCGCATTTAGAGCACAGACTATAGGAAGTCCCTAACCGGGTGATTATATCTGATTAAAAGCACTTTCTAATCACTGTAATGAAAAGAATCACAAAATCTGGTTTTGCTTAAATTTAATACAATGATATTAATTTGGCTATCGCTCGGCTTTGTGATATTTCTGCAGGAGTTACCAATTAATCGGGATTTCTAATGGGAAGGAAATTGTTAACTTGCAGATCAGCGGAGGTCCGACCACTCAGACCCCACCAATCAGGAGGACAACCACTCAGACCCCACCAATCAGGAGGACAACCACTCAGACCCCACCAATCAGGAGGACAACCACTCAGACCCCCACCAATCAAGAGGACGACCACTCAGACCCCACCAATCAGGAGGACAACCACTCAGACCCCCACCAATCAAGAGGACGACCACTCAGACCCCACCAATCAGGAGGACGACCACTCAGACCCCACCAATCAGGAGGACGATCACTCAGACCTCCACCAATCAGGAGGAAGATCACACAGACCCCCAACAATCAGGAGGACAACCACTCAGACCCCACCAATGAGGACGACCACTCAGATCCCACCAATGAGGAGGACGACGACTCAGACCCCACCAATGAGAAGGACGACCACTCAGACCCCACCAATGAGGAGGACTACCACTCAGATCCCCACCAATGAGGAGGACGACCACTCAGTCCTCCACCAATCAGAAGGACGATCACTCAGCCCTCCACCAATCAGGAGGACGACCACTCAGACCCCACCAATGAGGAGGACGACCACTCAGATCCCCACCAATGAGGAGGACGACCACTCAGTCCTCCACCAATCAGAAGGACGATCACTCAGCCCTCCACCAATCAGGAGGACGACCACTCAGACCCCACCAATGAGGAGGACGACCACTAAGATCCCCTCCAATCAGGAGGACAATCACTCAGACCTCTACCAATCAGGAGGACGGCCACTCAGTCCTCCACCAATCAGGAGGAAGATCACACAGACCTCCACCAATCAGGAGGAAGATCACACAGACCCCCACCAATCAGGAGGACAATCGCTCAGACCACCACCAATGAGGAGGTCAAACACTTAGACCCCACCAATCCAGAGGACGACCATTCAGTCCCCCCCACTAATCAAAAGGATGACTGTTCAGACCTCCACCAATTCGGAGGACGACCGCTTAGACCCCAGCAATAAGGAGGATGATTGCTCAGACTTCTCCATTCAGGAGGAAGACCGCTCAGACCCCCACCAAACAGGACGACGACCACTCAGACCCTTACTAATCAGTAGGACAACCAAGGAGTTTTGTCCCCTGTTTTGTTCCCCTGTTCTGGGTGGAGTGGCAGTACCCAAAGTAGTGCGCTTGGCTATCTCTGTTGCTCCCATTGAGATGAATGGAGCAGCGCGTACTTGACCATTGCTTCGCTCAATGGGGGACAGAACTCCCCCATTATCCTGATTATTAGAGGTCTGAGCAACCAGACCCCCAGCAATCTCCAAGTTATCCCTTATCCTATATATCCTGTATGGGATAACTTGTTCACTAGATGTTGACCATTCATTGTCTATACAAGTACAGGCGGTCAGTGACTATATCCACAAGGATGTACAGGAGGTTGCAATTCCCTGACATCCCGGGTATTTTATTGTCCCTTCCTTCCGGATTGATTCATACACATGACTCAATGTGCCCTGTATATATAGCTATGGGAGCCGCCATGATGTGGCTTCTTTTCTGGCCTAGTGGTCATGTGATCTGCTGGGGCCTGGAACTGAATCGGTCAAGGGAATGTGATTTTGAAACGATTTTACTATAAATTTCATAGGGGAAGGAAAGAATCAGAAAAACCCGCAGCAAAAAAAACCCCACGAAAAACTCTGCGATTCGTTTCCGCTGCATCCCGCTATGCGGAGCCTTAGCCTGGAGGCGGTTCAGTGCCTTGGCTACCACATAAGCATTTTGTACTCCACACCAAGGCTCAGGAGCGGCCCAGGATTTGTCACCGGCCCCCACTAACAAGGCATTTACACCAATTAATGCGCCCGGCATCCATTATTGTCAGAGGAAATATGATGAATCATTAGAAAACATAAAGGTCATTTGTTGACAGAAACTTTTTTTTTTTCCATGATGAATTAGATGATGTGGAGCAGGAGTAGAGGAGAGCCGAGCTACAGGCCGCGCTGAACCCGCAGCGGGGATCCTGCGAGGAAAAACACGGAAGGTAGATGTGATAATTGCCCAAATGCTTTCAATGTGACCTTTCGCTGAATACCGTAATTACCGCCTGCACCCTACCTATAGGATCTCATGTTCTCCTTTATGCCGCTGTTCCTTTTTGGCTTTCATAACAAATGTCTGGCTTATAATACTGCATGTAATCCTGAAATGTACCAGATGTACAAGTTAACCCTTCCGTCGCAGACGTTTCAGCGCTTTTTGGCTAATCAAGACCTTCGCGGATTAAATAACTGGCCTTATAGTGGTATAATCCTATAATCGTCACATATTATCTAGCCGCAGGTGATCGGTGGGGGCTGACCAAGGCTTGAGCCCAGTGCAAAAGTTTTGTAAGTGGGCCCGCTCCCAACACCACCTGACCCATACAAATTATAACACCCCCCATAGTATAATGCCCCTCAATGGTCCTTCCCATCACACAGTCAAATCCTCCTGCAGTGGCCCCCTAGACAGTATACGCAAAAACATACTCACCTAGTCCTGCTCACATAGTGCTGCTTGCAAGCTCCTGCAATAGTGCTGTCTATGGATCCGGCCTCTCTGGGCCTTAGCGTAGGTTCACACTTGCGCTGGGCTCTCTGTTGTTCTCTAGGGCCCGGGAGTGAGCGGTGAGTATGATGTGCAGCCCCAAGAACTATGTGACCCTTCTGTGTGCCCGCATCCCTCCACCATTGGCAACAGAAGCGTGGAGTCCAAAGTACTGAACGTCATAATAATTTGTTGGACTGGGGGCACTTTAGTGTGTTGGCTTGTGGGGGGGGGGGGGTTACTATACTATATGGGTGCACTTAGGGAACACAATAGTGTATAGGGGGAACTCCCCCCACCGCCCACACGTGACACACTTCTTCATTCAACCTTGGAGAATCGCCTTCTTATACTTCACCACCTACCAGTTGATAGGTTGTTTCGTGGTCCGATGCAAAGACTTGTGGCTGGAAATAGTCCCTACACACATAAGGATGTGACATTTGGTTCTCCCTATAGTGTTGATGGGGTATATAGCTTCCATCCAGCTCCACAGTATACAGTGTAGGTGTATACAGTATTTATACGGCCTTACAAACCCTTTCAGGAATATATACAAGGTTGTCTTGGCTCCTTTCATTAACACCATGGCTGCACCTGGAAAATACTGTTGAATATCAAGTCCGTTCCCTGCTGGGCAGTATAAGCTGATCCCATCTCCTATGACTTCAAACATATGTCTATTTCATAAGCAATGCCGAGCTTTGCTTTTCCAGGAGAAGACCCAATTTCATCTTTTCATCTTCACCGTGACTGAAGTCAAAGATTTTAAGTCACGAGAATAATAATCTTCATGTTTCATAGAAATCGGACTGATGCCCCTTATTGGGGCCGATTTACTGCACCAAATGTAATAGAATTCTGGTGTAATTTGCCCCAAAAATTAGCCAAGGACCAAGGGTGTTGGCTTAGCGGAAATTGTGGAATTTTTAACAGGGCTTCCAATGTTAGAGCTGAGCCAAAATTCTGGCACAAATTTCTGTTGCAACTCTTACATGGGATACATTTGGGCTAGACCATCTTAGGATACAAAGAAGTCCTGCAAATCCAACTTTTTTCGTAAGGACAAAAATATCAATTTTAGTCAATGGGGTCGCTCGGGATACATTGCTGTCTATCACTACATTGAACTGGAATAGGGCTGACAATCTACATTCCCTATAAGTATGCCTTTGGAGGAAATCTGAGTACCCAGGGGAAACCCCAAGCAAACATGGAGGAACATGCAAACTCCTGGTAGATGTTGTCCTTGGTTGGGACTCCAGTGACATCCACCCTGCTGCAACACCTGCCCTATTGTATATAAAGAGGATCCGTCTAATGGCAGACAACAATGGACCCCAAGGCAGCCCAATGACTATAATGAGGTTGGTCGAGTGTCCATTACACTTCACATCGCCGGGCGAATAAGTCAGGTCTGCAGGACTCTTTCATCAGCAGTGAGTGCCCCTAGTGGCAGCTGCAGGTAAGGAAACATTTCTGCAAACTATAACATTAATACTGTGGAAAGTAAGCGGGTGCCCTTCATTGATTTTAAAGATACGCTTGGCATACAGGGGGGTCCTTGACAAGTATTTGCAAATCTAAGACCTGACCATGGTCATTCAGTACATGATGAGACATGAGAAGACAATGCCGCACCGCCTGTCCACCCAAACGTAATCTCCCGATTCTGCTCCTTCGGTTTTCATCTAAGCTTGTTTTTCTTTGATGTGACTACATTTAGTCTCCCCCATGAGAATGACCGCATGTCGCTGGGTCTGCAGGGACTGGTCACATAAGGCAAGCGATCTGAGCGCAACCATTACAAGATATTTGTGTATTCACTTCCCAGGGGCCCGGACCGCCGGGCTCAGATGTAGCAGTGGTGAGTTGAGAGGTTTGACACTTGAGAATATGTACGGCGACATCTCCGACGGACGCAATGTCAGATTATCCAATGTGCACCATGTTAGTGGGGAATGGCTACAAGGTGCAAAGCTATGTGATCGGTGGGGATTTGAACCCAGGACCCACACAAACAGCTGGTTGGAGAGGGTGCAGCATTCGGAGGAGCGATGTGGTCTCTTCGCTGGGTATAAGGTAGTATTACTACCCCCCGCACCCCCATCCAAGGTGTACTGTACCCCTAACTGAGGGGGACAAGATGCAACTCTGAGGATGCTCCAGGAAGCACCAAACCCTACGGTGTGCCGCTGACCATCCATCTCCTTGTCCGTACGGAGCGCCATTGTTGTAGTGCACAACACGGTCTAAGCCTTGGTTAATGTGACCTTTCCCTGGAGGAATATGGCAAGGAGCGATCTATATAGACAAGTATCTATTACAGAAAATACAAGTGGAGCATTATATAGCGTGATATCCATGGTGTTATTATGGTAATGGCTCTGTGTCAATTATCTGGTAATTACCATGTGGGTTGTTGAACCTTTTAAGGGCTCATTACGGAGTATTACAGGCGG
This sequence comes from Leptodactylus fuscus, assembly GCF_031893055.1. NCBI lineage: Eukaryota > Metazoa > Chordata > Amphibia > Anura > Leptodactylidae > Leptodactylus > Leptodactylus fuscus. The sequence continues at coordinate 79,495,530 of NC_134273.1, forward strand.
TAAACTCTGCAAACTACGAAGGTCACTGCATTCTTAGTAAACTTCTAATGGATGAGCATTACCTGCAAATATATTCATCTCACATTGTCATGTACGGCTTCTTAAAGGTTGAGGTTCCTTAACTTCATATTATCTGTTTTTATATCCAAGACCTACAACGTGGACAATGGCCGCCTGGATTACTCCTTCAGTGCCGGGCGCTCGTCTGCTTATTATCTCAGATCCATTAGGACACAGGTAGGATCAATGACTACGGCTCAGATGTATTGTCTCATGAAATCTATACCGGAGGCTCGGACTGCTTTGTCCCTTCACTATGCTTTACACTGCAGCTCTGCTCATTGATCACTAGGTAAACAGTAAGTCAATGCAAGTAACGCAAGAACAATATGTATATAGCACTTCACACATAAATAATGCAAAGGACAAGGACACCAGCAGCTCATCCCCGTACAAGGTCCCCTCTATCAGCGGCCATGTTGGTCATGTCAGTTTAGTGCGGCCCTGTTCTGTCCTACAATGCCTCCCATAAAGTACTGCTTAGTTTCACTCCACCAGCTCCATCCCGCCTGCCTTAGCCCCTTAAAGCATAGCCATGGCTGCTTTGGTGACCTGGAAGCCTAATGTGCCGGCCCCCCATTACACTAGGTTCACACTGTTGTTGGCCTAGCCATTATTCTGGTCCATTACACATGGAGCCCGGCAGACGCACCCAACCTCCTCTTCTTCCAGACAACAAGTCTACAAGTTATTGTAACCAATGTCAGGTTGTGAGCAGGAGTCTTGTCTGTGCTCCAGAGTTGGAGAGTGGTAGAGCAGGAAGCTGATGGCTATGGCTTCCTGCTCTACCTGGAGTTGAGAATTGAGTACGAGCACTTCTTCTCCCAAACACACCGTATAGTTACTCAGCTGGATCCCACATATGTCTCCTTCAAATAAAGGAGATTGCCAAGATAAAATAATTTGTAGTAAATGTGGAAAAATAACAAATGAGCTACGGTATAGTGTATAGTGGCAGATTTTTATATCTCATGTTATTTTATCATGTTCCTTCCCTTTAGACAATTCTTTTATCTTGCAGAAACCCTTTAACAAATAAGAGGAGGTTGGGTGATGATCCTTAGATGTTTGCTGTTGATGCTGACACTTTTTCTTTGCTTCAGTTCATCTGAAACTAAAAATCTCCGACCATTCTATGTAAACAGCTTCTCTGCTAATCTATGCATCTCCAGACTACAAACAAGCCCGTATAGTCTGATCCGGGCGCCTGTCATCTTCTAAATGTGCCGCTGCTTCTTGCTAAAGCACATTTGATAGTAGTTAAGCAAGAAGTAGAGGGCGGGGGGGGGGGGGGCATCCAGACTGCAGGATCAGACTACACAAGGTGTGACTGTAGTCTGTTACTATGGAGAAGCATAGATCTGACTAGGAGCTGTAGAGAAGGTGATGAGATGGGGCAGAAGTAACCCACTGTGTGTGATCACTGCTTCATCGCAGCAGATTGCTTTGTGGCACATACTCTTGGGCGGAGCTTATACAGATTTGTGGGTAAAGAGACAATGCTAAAGGGCTTGGGGTATTAATAAGCAAAATAGATAGTAATTGCCATATTGCAAAGTGGGAGATCTTTATATTTGTCCTTTAATTCATCTTAAGTGTATATATATATATATATATATATATATATATATATATATATATATATATATATATATAATGTGTGTGTATATAGTGTGTTGTACTCATGTGTAAAACAAGAAAATGTGAAGAAAAAAAAAAAAGCAAATACATTCACTGTGAAATTTCACCCTGTAAATTACTGGAGTTGATTTATCAAATGTAATTGCCTCGATAAACTGTGATGTGTGCAGGATACAGCGCAGAGACAGGAGCAGAGAGCAGGATACAGCGCAGAGAACAGGATACAGCACAGAGAACAGGATACAGCGCAGAGACAGGAGCAGAGAGCAGGATACAGCGCAGAGAACAGGATACAGCGCAGAGAACAGGATACAGCGCAGAGACAGGAGCAGAGAGCAGGATACAGCGCAGAGAACAGGATACAGCGCAGAGAACAGGATACAGCACAGAGAACAGGATACAGCGCAGAGAACAGGATACAGCGCAGAGAACAGGAGCAGAGAGCAGGATACAGCGCAGAGAACAGGATACAGCGCAGAGAACAGGATACAGCACAGAGAACAGGATACAGCGCAGAGAACAGGATACAGCGCAGAGAACAGGATACAGCGCAGAGAACAGGATACAGCGCAGAGAACAGGAGCAGAGAGCAGGATACAGCGCAGAGAACAGGATACAGCGCAGAGAACAGGATACAGCACAGAGAACAGGATACAGCGCAGAGAACAGGATACAGCGCAGAGAACAGGATACAGCGCAGAGAACAGGATACAGCGCAGAGAACAGGATACAGCGCAGAGAACAGGAGCAGAGATCAGGATATGGAGAAGAGACAGGAGCAGAGAGCAGGATACTGAGCAGAGACAGGAGCAAAGAGCAGGATACTGAGCAGAGACAGGAGCAAAGAGCAGGATACTGAGCAGAGACAGGAGCAAAGAGCAGGATACTGAGCAGAGACAGGAGCAGAGATCAGGATACAGAGCAGAGACAGGAGCAGAGATCAGGATATGGAGAAGAGACAGGAGCAGAGAACAGGATACAGCGCAGAGAACAGGAGCAAAGAGCAGGATACTGAGCAGAGATAGGAGCAGAGATCAGGATACAGAGCAGAGACAGGAGCAGAGATCAGGATACAGAGCAGAGACAGGAGCAGAGATCAGGATATGGAGAAGAGACAGGAGCAGAGATCAGGATACTGAGCAGAGACAGGAGCAGAGATCAGGATACTGAGCAGAGACAGGAGCAGAGAGCAGGATACTGAGCAGAGACAGGAGCAAAGAGCAGGATACTGAGCAGAGACAGGAGCAGAGATCAGGATACAGAGCAGAGACAGGAGCAGAGATCAGGATACTGAGCAGAGACAGGAGCAGAGATCAGGATACTGAGCAGAGACAGGAGCAGAGAGCAGGATACTGAGCAGAGACAGGAGCAGAGAGCAGGATACTGAGCAGAGATCAGGATATGGAGAAGAGACAGGAGCAGAGAGCAGGATACTGAGCAGAGACAGGAGCAAAGAGCAGGATACTGAGCAGAGACAGGAGCAAAGAGCAGGATACTGAGCAGAGACAGGAGCAAAGAGCAGGATACTGAGCAGAGACAGGAGCAAAGAGCAGGATACTGAGCAGAGACAGGAGCAAAGAGCAGGATACTGAGCAGAGACAGGAGCAAAGAGCAGGATACTGAGCAGAGACAGGAGCAGAGAGCAGGATACTGAGCAGAGACAGGAGCAGAGAGCAGGATACTGAGCAGAGACAGGAGCAGAGATCAGGATATGGAGAAGAGACAGGAGCAGAGAGCAGGATACTGAGCAGAGACAGGAGCAAAGAGCAGGATACTGAGCAGAGACAGGAGCAAAGAGCAGGATACTGAGCAGAGACAGGAGCAAAGAGCAGGATACTGAGCAGAGACAGGAGCAGAGAGCAGGATACTGAGCAGAGACAGGAGCAGAGAGCAGGATACTGAGCAGAGACAGGAGCAAAGAGCAGGATACTGAGCAGAGACAGGAGCAAAGAGCAGGATACTGAGCAGAGACAGGAGCAGAGAGCAGGATACTGAGCAGAGACAGGAGCAGAGATCAGGATACAGAGCAGAGACAGGAGCAGAGAGCAGGATACTGAGCAGAGACAGGAGCAGAGATCAGGATATGGAGAAGAGACAGGAGCAGAGATCAGGATATGGAGAAGAGACAGGAGCAGAGAGCAGGATACTGAGCAGAGACAGGAGCAAAGAGCAGGATACTGAGCAGAGACAGGAGCAGAGATCAGGATACTGAGCAGAGACAGGAGCAAAGAGCAGGATACTGAGCAGAGACAGGAGCAAAGAGCAGGATACTGAGCAGAGACAGGAGCAAAGAGCAGGATACTGAGCAGAGACAGGAGCACAGAGCAGGATACTGAGCAGAGACAGGAGCAGAGATCAGGATACAGAGCAGAGACAGGAGCAGAGAGCAGGATACTGAGCAGAGACAGGAACAGAGATCAGGATATGGAGAAGAGACAGGAGCAGAGATCAGGATACTGAGCAGAGACAGGAGCAGAGAGCAGGATACTGAGCAGAGACAGGAGCAAAGAGCAGGATACTGAGCAGAGACAGGAGCAGAGAGCAGGATACTGAGCAGAGACAGGAGCAAAGAGCAGGATACTGAGCAGAGACAGGAGCAAAGAGCAGGATACTGAGCAGAGACAGGAGCAAAGAGCAGGATACTGAGCAGAGACAGGAGCAAAGAGCAGGATACTGAGCAGAGACAGGAGCAAAGAGCAGGATACTGAGCAGAGACAGGAGCAGAGAGCAGGATACTGAGCAGAGACAGGAGCAGAGATCAGGATACAGAGCAGAGACAGGAGCAGAGATCAGGATACGGAGAAGAGACAGGAGCAGAGAGCAGGATACTGAGCAGAGACAGGAGCAAAGAGCAGGATACTGAGCAGAGACAGGAGCAGAGATCAGGATACTGAGCAGAGACAGGAGCAAAGAGCAGGATACTGAGCAGAGACAGGAGCAAAGAGCAGGATACTGAGCAGAGACAGGAGCAAAGAGCAGGATACTGAGCAGAGACAGGAGCAGAGATCAGGATACTGAGCAGAGACAGGAGCAGAGAGCAGGATACTGAGCAGAGACAGGAGCAGAGAGCAGGATACTGAGCAGAGATCAGGATATGGAGAAGAGACAGGAGCAGAGAGCAGGATACTGAGCAGAGACAGGAGCAAAGAGCAGGATACTGAGCAGAGACAGGAGCAAAGAGCAGGATACTGAGCAGAGACAGGAGCAAAGAGCAGGATACTGAGCAGAGACAGGAGCAAAGAGCAGGATACTGAGCAGAGACAGGAGCAAAGAGCAGGATACTGAGCAGAGACAGGAGCAAAGAGCAGGATACTGAGCAGAGACAGGAGCAGAGAGCAGGATACTGAGCAGAGACAGGAGCAGAGAGCAGGATACTGAGCAGAGACAGGAGCAGAGATCAGGATATGGAGAAGAGACAGGAGCAGAGAGCAGGATACTGAGCAGAGACAGGAGCAAAGAGCAGGATACTGAGCAGAGACAGGAGCAAAGAGCAGGATACTGAGCAGAGACAGGAGCAAAGAGCAGGATACTGAGCAGAGACAGGAGCAGAGAGCAGGATACTGAGCAGAGACAGGAGCAGAGAGCAGGATACTGAGCAGAGACAGGAGCAAAGAGCAGGATACTGAGCAGAGACAGGAGCAAAGAGCAGGATACTGAGCAGAGACAGGAGCAGAGAGCAGGATACTGAGCAGAGACAGGAGCAGAGATCAGGATACAGAGCAGAGACAGGAGCAGAGAGCAGGATACTGAGCAGAGACAGGAGCAGAGATCAGGATATGGAGAAGAGACAGGAGCAGAGATCAGGATATGGAGAAGAGACAGGAGCAGAGAGCAGGATACTGAGCAGAGACAGGAGCAAAGAGCAGGATACTGAGCAGAGACAGGAGCAAAGAGCAGGATACTGAGCAGAGACAGGAGCACAGAGCAGGATACTGAGCAGAGACAGGAGCAGAGATCAGGATACAGAGCAGAGACAGGAGCAGAGAGCAGGATACTGAGCAGAGACAGGAACAGAGATCAGGATATGGAGAAGAGACAGGAGCAGAGATCAGGATACTGAGCAGAGACAGGAGCAGAGAGCAGGATACTGAGCAGAGACAGGAGCAAAGAGCAGGATACTGAGCAGAGACAGGAGCAGAGAGCAGGATACTGAGCAGAGACAGGAGCAAAGAGCAGGATACTGAGCAGAGACAGGAGCAAAGAGCAGGATACTGAGCAGAGACAGGAGCAAAGAGCAGGATACTGAGCAGAGACAGGAGCAAAGAGCAGGATACTGAGCAGAGACAGGAGCAAAGAGCAGGATACTGAGCAGAGACAGGAGCAGAGAGCAGGATACTGAGCAGAGACAGGAGCAGAGATCAGGATACAGAGCAGAGACAGGAGCAGAGATCAGGATACGGAGAAGAGACAGGAGCAGAGAGCAGGATACTGAGCAGAGACAGGAGCAAAGAGCAGGATACTGAGCAGAGACAGGAGCAGAGATCAGGATACTGAGCAGAGACAGGAGCAAAGAGCAGGATACTGAGCAGAGACAGGAGCAAAGAGCAGGATACTGAGCAGAGACAGGAGCAAAGAGCAGGATACTGAGCAGAGACAGGAGCAGAGAGCAGGATACTGAGCAGAGACAGGAGCAGAGATCAGGATACAGAGCAGAGACAGGAGCAGAGATCAGGATACTGAGCAGAGACAGGAGCAAAGAGCAGGATACAGAGCAGAGACAGGAGCAGAGATCAGGATACTGAGCAGAGACAGGAGCAAAGAGCAGGATACTGAGCAGAGACAGGAGCAGAGATCAGGATATGGAGAAGAGACAGGAGCAGAGATCAGGATACAGAGCAGAGACAGGAGCAGAGACAGGAGCAGGATACAGAGCAGAGAACGACATTCAGCTCGGCACCGCTGCCAGCACGAAGGCAAATCACAGGAGGAATTTGTGGTTATTGGAGAAGTATTTTTATGTAAAAGGCATCGAGTGGATATATCATGCAAAGTATACCTCTCAGGGGCTTAGAAGCCAACACTGTCCATCTTCACACATTAAATCCCACAAAACATTTTGTTTATAACATTAAATCATCCCGATGCTTTTTCCCCGAGACTTGAAACTATTAAAATATTCATCACGTAGGTTGCTGAGATACTTACGCCAAGTCTTTAAAAGGATAACTCCTTTCAAAGTAGCTTTTGAATGTGAATGTCTATTTGTATAGAAGCCTGAACAGAATTTATTAGAAAACACAAAAGAGGAGAAAATAGGGAAATATTCACCTGAAAGGAAGAATCTGGAGAGGTCGACATTTTTTACTCTTTCTTCTCAGATGTTGTTTTTTTTTTTTTAATAATGCTAAAGCTGAAAACAACTATTGTGATTGAAAACCTTCTGACACACGGAAAACAGGCCGCGGCCCTATAGGCTTCGTACTATGTGTATACGGGGCATGAGAAAGGGGGGACATAACATAAAGGAAGCCCATTGGGACACTATAGCGCTGTTATGGCGAACTTAGAGGTGGAACTCAGAGCCCTCTCTTTGGGCACCCATCTGTGGATTAGATTATACTGTGTGGGGGCCACCGTGGAGCAAATTGTACTGTGTGGGGGCCACTGTGCAGCAGATTATACTATGTGGGGGCCACTGTGGAGCAGATTGTACTGTGTGGGGACCACTGTGCAGCAGATTATACTGTGTGGGGGCCATTGTGGAGCAGATTGTACTGTGTGGAGGCCACTGTGCAGCAGATTATACTATGTGGGGACCACTGTGGAGCAGATTGTACTGTGTGGGGCTACTGTGCAGCAGATTATACTGTGTGGAGGCCACTGTGCAGCAGATTATACTGTGTGGAGGCCACTGTGCAGCAGATTATACTGTGTGGGGGGCCACTGTGGAGCAGATTGTACTGTGTGGGGGTCACTGTGAAACAGATTGGAGTGTGCGAGAGTCACAGTGGAGCAGAAAGCTCTGTACAGCCCCATTTGAATGACCATAATTTGCAGATCTGTAATTGTGTGCAGTTGTGGATCCGCACATTATTAAGGTTAAATTGCCGTGTTGGTACTTTGTGATAAATTACTGGGTTTTGGGTTGCAGTTTGGGCACTCAGTCTCTAAAAGGTTTGCCATCACTGCTATAGGTCCTACAGACCAGGCTATGGAGACTAGGAAGCTATATAGTGCTCCCATACCCTATAGGAACACTACAAGGAATGGGAATGTCGTGTGGGGTCAAGAGGACCTTTCAGCCTACAAGGGTTGGAGACAGGAGTATTGAACAAAAAGCGGGTTGTCCTGTCCCAGAATGATAGCACAATAGGATGGAGACTACTGCCCCAAGATGATGGCACAACTATGGGTTCTTCTGCCTTAAGATGGTGGTACAACTATAGGTTCTTCTATTCTAATTCTACTTGCCTGAAGTCACCACTAGAGGGAGCTAATAACTTAACCCATGTATAATTGAGTTCAATGTATAAACCAAAACTCCCCCTAGTGGTGACTGCAGGCAAGTACAATTTAAATATATCTCTCTGCAGGGGATTTGGACTCCGTTTCATATATCTTTATCAAGATATATGAAGTAATGGATCCCTGAAGGGTGAACGTTCACTCTGTGTATGATATACAGATATGTTCGCAACGTATGAAGGATTTTTTCTGAGTGCAGCATCCTAATGTATTGATCTCGGCAATGACACGGCCTACATATTTCTGTATTGACTCTCTTGGTTAAGTTAACATTAATCTAAGCATGCCGATATCAGCAGTTGTAGTATTAAGGCCGCCATAGATGGCGTACGCTCCGTCTTGATTTATGAGTGTACTTTATAAATATTGCCGTCCTGGGCGGCGGGTCCACAAACATCGGCCCAACGCAATCAATATCCCGGATTTTAATAAAAGCCATTTTTAGCACACTTTAATAAAAAAAAAGCAGCATTGACAGCAGTGTCATCGGCGTAAAAGGCCTTCAGTTGCGTTACGATCATTAACTTTTATGATACGGTATTCATCAAGTCAAGACACAAAATATCTGAATGTACGCACATTACCGGGACGTCAAGGGTTAATTTATGGGAGACGCAACATCTACGTTACAGATCTCCTCCACAGACAGCTCAAGAAAAAAAAAAAAAACATCTTAAGACGAATGCTGTCAAGTCATCCTTAGGGAAGCGTTTCGACTGCGGTTCATGTTGGACCTTCTCCAACTATGCTATTACGAGAGTCTTGTGGACGACTCCATGACTTCTTAATGATGAAGGATCAACCGGTTAACTATTTACCCACACGATATCCTTACAGCCAACTGCTGGACATAGGAAGAATGGATATAAGCATGGAGAGAGGGGCGTAGGCGAGATGTCAGGATTATTCTTATATCGCGAGCCTGATATCCTGTAGATTCATGAACAAGTTAACCGTCTGGCACAGGTTAGACTGAGAGGCCACGTTGCTGCCCCTATTGTTGGGTGAACCTTGAAAAATTTGTCTCATGAATATTCGTGAGGGTGGCTTTGGCTCAAACTTGTGATTGGGTTTCAGTAGTGACCCGAGACCCCTAACCTAACAGAGGAGGCTGGAAGACAACAGGGACACTGGTACTGATGTAGTGTCCTCCCGATAACCAGCCATGATGTCCTTATTGTGGTCGGGTTATCTTCTCATACCTGTAGTGTCCTCCCGATAACCAGCCATGATGTCCTTATTGTGGTCGGGTTATCTTCTCATACATGTAGCGTCCTCCTGATAACCAGCCATGATGTCCTTATTGTGGTCAGGTTATCTTCTCATACATGTAGCGTCCTCCTGATAACCAGCCATGATGTCCTTATTGTGGTCAGGTTATCTTCTCATACATGTACTGTCCTCCTGATAACCAGCCATGATGTCCTTATTGTGGTCGGGTTATCTTCTCATACATGTACTGTCCTCCTGATAACCAGCCATGATTTCCTTATTGTGGTCAGGTTATCTTCTCATACATGTAGTGTCCTCCTGATAACCAGCCATGATGTCCTTATTGTGGTCGGGTTATCTTCTCATACATGTAGTGCCCTCCTGATAACCAGCCATGATGTCCTTATTGTGGTTGGGATATCTTCTCATACATGTAGTGTCCTCCTGATAACCAGCCATGATGTCCTTATTGTGGTCAGGTTATCTTCTCATACATGTAGTGTCCTCCTGATAACCAGCCATGATGTCCTTATTGTGGTCAGGTTATCTTCTCATACATGTACTGTCCTCCTGATAACCAGCCATGATGTCCTTATTGTGGTCGGGTTATCTTCTCATACATGTACTGTCCTCCTGATAACCAGCCATGATTTCCTTATTGTGGTCAGGTTATCTTCTCATACATGTAGTGTCCTCCTGATAACCAGCCATGATGTCCTTATTGTGGTCGGGTTATCTTCTCATACATGTACTGTCCTCCTGATAACCAGCCATGATTTCCTTATTGTGGTCAGGTTATCTTCTCATACATGTAGTGTCCTCCTGATAACCAGCCATGATGTCCTTATTGTGGTCAGGTTATCTTCTCATACATGTAGTGTCCTCCTGATAACCCGACCACAATAAGGACATCATGGCTGGGTTTCCAGACATGTTCCTGTATTCATGGTCATATCCTTTGGCAACTGATCAAGACAAAAGATGTCACCACTAAGATTTTTTAATGAAAAAAATTTTCATTAGTTATTTTTGCAAAAATGTTTAACTCTTTATTGAAATAACTCCAGTTGAAATATTACGTTTGTGGAAAAACTTTCAATTTCTTAATCTAGATTCCTCACTTTTTTGTGATAATCGGTTGGCGCCTTCCTATGGAGAATATACATATGGGGTTTAGATCAGGCTTTATATATTTTTATCACCACCAATGATCACGGTCAGGTTGGGAACTGGAAATTTTGACGACACGTCAATGTCACCGCAGTGACGGATTTATATTCTAAACTTAGATGAAGCCATGTTATTTTCAAATGAAGATACTAAGTCTATTATCGGGATCAGATGGTGACATGAAAATATTGTCAAGGCAAAGAATGGATTCGTGGCACTGACTGCTAATGTAAGGTTGCCAAGAAACACGACCTTTCCTCGAAACAAGGTAAGACGGGAAATAGTAAGAGGCGGCTACTGTCTCCTGCTCCGTGTAGTCTATGACAATATACACAAAGTGATTCTTGTCTAGATCCGAGTCATTCTAGATATTTGTCGCAGGGGTCGTCCATTATAAAAGGCTAAAAAGTCAAGTCTCCCAAAATGACAAAAACTTAATAAGCTTCAATTTTTCCACCCCAAGCGAGGTTTCGGCCTTGTTAATACAATGGACAAAAGGAGACTGAAGAAGTTTTTTCACTGGTACGAATGTGGCAATTTTTTTTTGTTATTTTTGGAAAATATGCAAATCTCTGATTATGGTTCGATTAATTGGGAATTTAGACAGAAAAATAAATTATGGTGCAATAACTAAAGGGGTTATCCAGTTGGTCAAAGGTAGTGTTGAGCGATCAGGATCGGAAAAGATCGGATTCCGATCGGCGATCGAGCAAATTTCACGATCGCGATCAGGATCAGCTGGAAAATGATCGGAAATCGGATTTTGAAATCTCAAGATCGGCTCAACCCTACTACATATATAATATACAATTAGGGTTGAGCGATTGGGAAAGATCGTATCCCGATCGGTGATCGAGCAAATTTCACGATCGCGATCAGGATCAGCTGGAAAATGATCGGAAATCGGATTTTGAAATCTCAAGATTAGCTCAACCCTAAAAGTGACTTTTCCCATAGAGAAGCATTGACTAGGGTTGAGGGATCGGAAAAGATCGGATTCCGATCGGTGATCGAGCAAATTTCACGATCGGGATCGGCTGGAAAATGATCGGAAATCGGATTTTAAAATTGATCCTGAAATCTCAAGATCGGCTCAACCCCAGTCAAAGGTTCCATTCCATTCTGACATTTACCAGTAGAGATCGACAAATTGCTTTGTTCCGAGTCAGTTTTGACCCAAATATTCCAAATTGTTCTCTTTTTAACAAAACAATTTGGGATTTGTCTCATGAATTACAATGGCCGCCATGGCCTCAGAGTATAGTAGTTGGAGGCCAAGGGAAGTGGAAAAAATATTAAAAAACATTCACGCTCACCTTCCCTCACCTCTTTGGGCCTCCTTAAGGTGTCCAGTGCTCTCCTGGTCCGGGGTCACATAGGTGTGGGCTAGAGAAAAAAAATCCAACTGTTCCAGAATTGGTGGACCTAGATGAAGGGTAGAGCTATGGAAAAATCCAAAGAGTTGGTGAAGGTGGGGAAAGGGTCTCTGTAAATCCTGGTTGGATATGGCCACATGGGAGATATACATTGATATACATTGACTTTTTTTACACTGGTCTTAGACAATGCCTCAACTTCTGTAAAGTGCACCAAAAGTATTAAGAAGCTCCATCCTGTAAGGTCTATGGAGTCCTATGACTGTATATATGGAAAATACAACACTTGACCATAAGGGTATGGAAGGGGTGTAACTTGAAGGTGCAACCATACCTGGGCCAAGGACGGGACCCCTAAAGTGTCTCTTCCCAATAAGAGTAGACCAATACTATAGACAATCCCATTGGCGGTCCCAGTACAGATCTTGCATTGGGTCCAGTAGCTTCATGCTACACCTCCCGGTATGACGGACCCTCTTCTAAATCAAAAACTAGACCAAATATTAAACTAGTAACGTTGCGAAGCTGAGCTGCGTCTTGTGTTCTTCGTTGATTTTGTCCGCCTTCTACATTATGTCATCACACATGCTGCCTCGTTTTTTGGGGCATACATTTATAGGTCAACCTCTCGTGCCCTTTAAGTCATGAGATGACAAATCTGAGATGACACAACTTAATGCCGCATTAAACTTGAGTGTGTATTGTTTACCGAAATGCCCATCTGTGCCCGCTCCAAGAGATTGATGCCAAAATCAATCCGATCAAAATTAATTAGTCGTGCACCAGCTTTTGCATTGTAAACACGGGACGCATCAAACGGAACGCGCTCGGCCAACAATCAAACGCCGCGCAGATGTTACTGCCGGTACTGGGAAGGGTTAACAGGCAGGGGTTTTAAAAACTGTTGTGTTTTTTGGGTTTTTTTCCAAAAACTATAGCCCCCCCTTTCCTCTCCCCCCTACCCATGTATGTTGTATGAGCCTTACACAATGACAGGTCTCCGTGGCAAGATGCAATCGTCTAATTTTATGTCATTTATCTTAATTTAGGGAAATGACATTTAAAGTGTCAACGTAACATACGGAAAAAAAAGGCGATAATGAAATCAGCCGAAAATGACTAATGTTTTATATTTCATCAGGACGGATTAAAGGGCCGGAGAACAGATCGCACCCGAGAATATCCGCCTAGGAAAAGATCAATTATTTACCAAAGGAGACGGAAGTGTCTGCAGAGCTAGGAATGGCTGCAGGTCTGTGGTCCCGGGGATGGATCCGCTCAGGACGGCTGTAAGGACTTCACTGGGCTGGAAAAAGGGAATTGGTAGAGTACAGCGCTCTAGAATATGCAGGTGATATATCAGTAAGAATAACTCATTAAACGTATCAAACATGGATGGAAAGATAGATAGATAGATAGATAGATAGATAGATAGATAGATAGATAGATAGATAGGAGATAGATAGATAGATAGATAGATAGGAGATAGATAGTTGGATAGATAGATAGTTGGGTAGATAGATAGATAGATAGATAGATGATAGATAGATAGAAGGATAGATAGATAGATAGATAGATAGATAGATAGATAGATAGATAGATAGATAGATAGGAGATAGATAGACAGATAGGAGATAGATAGATAGATAGGAGATAGATAGTTGTATAGATAGATAGTTGGGTAGATAGATAGATAGATAGATAGATAGATAGGAGATAGATAGATAGAAGGATAGATAGATAGATAGATAGATAGATAGATAGATAGGAGATAGATAGATAGAAGGATAGATAGATAGATAGATAGATAGATAGATAGATAGATAGATAGATCGTCTATGTTGCAGACGTTAGATTTCAGCAGCTATGTAAATTAATAGAGATGAGCGAACAGTGTTCTATCGAACTCATGTTCGATCGGATATTAGGCTGTTCGGCATGTTCGAATCGAATCGAACACCGCGTGGTAAAGTGCGCCATTACTCGATTCCCCTCCCACCTTCCCTGGCGCCTTTTTTGCTCCAATAACAGCGCAGGGTAGGTGGGACAGGAACTACGACACCGGTGACGTTGAAAAAAGTAGGCAAAACCCATTGGCTGCCGAATACATGTGACCTCTAATTTAAAAGAACAGCGCCGCCCAGGTTCGCGTCATTCTGAGCTTGCAATTCACCGAGGACGGAGGTTTCCGTCCAGCTAGCTAGGGCTTAGATTCTGGGTAGGCAGGGACAGGCTAGGATAGGAAGGAGAAGACAACCAACAGCTCTTGTAAGAGCTAAATTCCAGGGAGAAGCTTGTCAGTGTAACGTGGCACTGACGGGCTCAATCGCCGCAACCCAGCTTTCCCAGGATCCTGAATGGAATACACTGTCAGTGTATTCCCGTATACCCGATATATACCCCGATACCCGTTCCAACGGTGTGCCCCCCCACCTTCACCCCAGAAATACCCTGCAAGTCCCCTAGCAATAGAATTGGGGCTATATACACCCACAATTTTTACTACTGGTATACAGTGCCATTGTCTGACTGGGAATTCAAAGAATATATTGGGAATACAAATACCCTCATTTCTTGCTACTGCCATATAGTGCCAGTGTCTGACTGGGAATTCAAAGAATATATTGGGGTTACGTGCACCCACAATTTTTACTACTGGTATACAGTGCCATTGTCTGACTGGGAATTTAAAGAGTATATTGGGAATACAAATACCCTCATTTCTTGCTACTGCCATATAGTGCCAGTGTCTGACTGGGAATTCAAAGAATATATTGGGGTTACGTGCACCCACAATTTTTACTACTGGTATACAGTGCCAATTTCTAACTAGGAATTCAAAATGCGCAAGGCTCCCGGAAAGGGACGTGGACGAGGCCGTGGGCGAGGTCGGGGGAATGGTTCTGGGGAGCAAGGTAGCAGTGAAGCCACAGGGCGTCCCGTGCCTACTCCTGTGGGGCAGCAAGCATTGCGCCACTCCACAGTGCCAGGGTTGCTTGCCACATTAACTAAACTGCAGGGTACAAACCTTAGTAGGCCCGAGAACCAGGAACAGGTCTTGCAATGGCTGTCAGAGAACGCTTACAGCACATTGTCCAGCAGCCAGTCAGACTCTGCCTCCTCTCCTCCTATTACCCAACAGTCTTGTCTTCCTTCCTCCCAAAATTCCGAAGCTTTACAGAACAATAACCCAAACTGTCCCTGCTCCCCAGAGCTGTTCTCCGCTCCTTTCATTGTCCCTCAACCTGCCTCTCCACGTCACGATTCCACGAACCTAACAGAGGAGCATCTGTGTCCAGATGCTCAAACACTAGAGTCTCCTCCATCTCCGTTCGATTTGGTGGTGGATGACCAGCAACCCACCCTCATCGACGATGATGTGACGCAGTTGCCGTCAGGGCATCCAGTTGACCGGCGCATTGTGCGGGAGGAGGAGATGAGACAGGAGTTGGAAGAGGAAGTGGTGGATGATGAGGACACTGACCCGACCTGGACAGGGGGGATGTCAAGCGGGGAAAGTAGTGTGGATGTTGAGGCAGGTGCAGCACCAAAAAGGGTAGCTAGAGGCAGAGGCAGAGGTCAGCAGCTTAGGCGAAGCCAGGCCACACCCGGAATCTCCCAAGATGTTCCAGTTCGAGGGCACGTTTCTCGAAGGTGTGGAGTTTTTTCAAGGAATGCGCCGAGGACAGATATAGTGTTGTCTGCACAATTTGCCTCTCGAAATTGATTAGGGGCTCTGAGAAGAGCAACCTGTCCACCACTTCAATGCGCCGTCATTTGGAATCCAAGCACTGGAATCAGTGGCAGGCAGCAACGGCAGGACAAAGGCCGCCTGCCGTTCACGCCACTGCCACTGCCTCTGCCACTGCCTCTGCCTCTGCCACTGCCACTGCTGACTGTGCTGGCGATGCACTCCAGAGGACGAGCCAGGACACCACTTCATCTGCCTCCGCCACTTTGTTGACTTCTACCTCATCCTCCCCTGGTCCTGTCTTATCTCCTTCTCCTGCACCATCAAAGGCACCATCAGGCGTTTCTTTACAACAACCCACCATCTCTCAGACATTGGAGCGGCGGCAGAAATACACTGCTAACCACCCACACGCGCAAGCCTTGAACGCCAACATCGCTAAACTGCTGGCCCAGGAGATGTTGGCGTTCCGGCTTGTTGAAACTCCCGCCTTCCTGGACCTGATGGCAACTGCGGCACCTCGCTATGCCGTCCCTAGCCGTCACTACTTCTCCCGGTGTGCCGTCCCCGCCTTGCACCAGCACGTGTCACTCAACATCAGGCGGGCCCTTAGTTCCGCGCTTTGCACAAAGGTCCACTTGACCACCGACGCGTGGACAAGTGCATGCGGACAGGGACGCTACATTTCACTGACGGCACACTGGGTGAATGTAGTTGAGGCTGGGACTGCTTCCCAAACTGGCCCGGTGTACCTCGTCTCCCCGCCTAACATTCCTGGCAGGGACACGAGAAGAACACCCCCCTCCTCCTCCTCCTCTACCGCCTCCTCCTCCGCCACCGCCTCCTCCTCCGCCACCGCCTCCTCCTCCGCTGTTAGATTGACCCCAGCTACGAGTTGGAAACGTTGCAGCACTGGCGTTGGTAGACGTCAGCAGGCTGTGCTGAAGCTGATCAGCTTGGGGGTCAGACAGCACACTGCCTCCGAGGTGAGGGATGCCCTCCTCGATGAGACGGCAATATGGTTTGAGCCGCTGCACCTGGGCCCAGGCATGGTCGTTTGTGATAACGGCCGGAACCTGGTAGCAGCTCTGGAGCTTGCCGGACTCCAACATGTTCCATGCCTGGCCCACGTCTTCAACCTAGTGGTGCAACGTTTCCTAAAGAGCTACCCCAATGTTCCAGAGCTACTGGTGAAAGTGCGGCGCATGTGCGCCCACTTTCGCAAGTCGACAGTAGCCGCTGCTAGCTTAAAATCTCTCCAGCAACGCCTGCATGTGCCACAACACCGGCTTTTGTGCGACGTCCCCACACGCTGGAACTCAACGTTTCAGATGTTGAATAGAGTGGTTGAGCAGCAGAGACCTTTGATGGAATACCAGCTACAAAACCCTAGGGTGCCACAAAGTCAGCTGCCTCAGTTTCACATCCATGAGTGGCCATGGATGAGAGACCTTTGTGACATCCTACGGGTCTTTGAGGAGTCCACAAGGAGGGTGAGCTCTGAGGATGCGATGGTGAGCCTTACAATCCCGCTCTTGTGTGTTCTGAGAGAATCCCTGATTGACATCAGGGATAACTCAGATCACACAGAGGAGTTAGGGATAGCATCCGATCCGTCACAGCTGGAGAGTAGGTCCACACATCTGTCCGCTTCACTGCGTTTAATGGAGGAGGAGGAGGAGGAGGAGGAGGAAGAAGAGTTGTCCGATGATGTGATGGTGATACAGGAGGCTTCCGGGCAACTTCGAATCGTCCCATTGTTGCAGCGCGGATGGGTAGACATGGAGGATGAGGAGGAAATGGAGATTGAACTTTCCGGTGGGGCCAGAGGAGTCATGCCAACTAACACTGTGGCAGACATGGCTGAGTTCATGTTGGGGTGCTTTACAACCGACAAGCGTATTGTCAAAATCATGGAGGACAACCAGTACTGGATCTTTGCTATCCTTGACCCCCGGTATAAAAACAACATCTCGTCTTTTATTCCGGTAGAGGGGAGGGCCAATCGCATCAATGCTTGCCACAGGCAATTGGTGCAGAATATGATGGAGATGTTTCCAGCATGTGACGTTGGCGGCAGGGAGGGCAGTTCCTCCAGTAGGCAACCAAGTTCTCACCGGTCCACACAAACGAGGGGCACACTGTCTAAGGTCTGGGACACCTTGATGGCACCCCCTCGCCAAAGTGCCGCCACGGAGGGTCCTAGTGTCACCAGGCGTGAGAAGTATAGGCGCATGTTGCGGGAATACCTTTCCGACCACAGCCCTGTCCTCTCCGACCCCTCTGCGCCCTACACGTATTGGGTGTCGAAATTGGACCTGTGGCTTGAACTTGCCCTATATGCCTTGGAGGTGCTGTCCTGTCCTGCCGCCAGCGTCCTATCTGAGAGGGTGTTCAGTGCAGCCGGTGGCATCATCACTGACAAGCGCACCCGTCTGTCAGCTGAGAGTGCCGACCGGCTCACTTTGATAAAAATGAACCACCACTGGATAGAGCCTTCATTTTTGTGCCCACCTGTGTAAAGCACCCCAACATGAAACTCCATGTCTGTACTCAACCTCTCCAATTCCTCCGCATCCTCATACTCATCCACCATAAGCGTTGCACAATTCTGCTAATACTAGGCTCCCTCCAACATGATTTCCCCCAACTCTGCTGGTTAGAGGCTCCCTCCACCCTGATTTCCACCAACTCTGCTGGTTAGAGGCTCCCTCCACCCTGCTTTCCCACAACTCTGCTGGTTAGAGGCTCCTTCCACCATGAATTTGCCAAAACTGGGCTGTTTAGAGGCTCCCTCCACCATGAATTGGTCCAAACTGGGCTGGTTAGAGGCTCCCTCCACCATTAATTGGTCCAAACTGGGCTGGTTAGAGGCTCCCTCCACCATGAATTTGCCCAAACTGGGCTGTTTAGAGGCTCCCTCCACCATGAATTTGCCCAAACTGGGCTGTTTAGAGGCTCCCTCCACCATGAATTGGTCCAAACTGGGTTTTTTAGAGGCTCCCTCCACCATGAATTGGTCCAAACTGGGCTGGTTAGAGGCTCCCTCCACCATGAATTGATCCAAACTGGGGTGGTTAGAGGCTCCCTCCACCATTAATTGGTCCAAACTGGGCTGGTTAGAGGCTCCCTCCACCATTAATTGGTCCAAACTGGGCTGGTTAGAGGCTCCCTCCACCATTAATTGGTCCAAACTGGGCTGGTTAGAGGCTCCCTCCACCATGAATTTGCCCAAACTGGGCTGTTTAGAGGCTCCCTCCACCATGAATTGGTCCAAACTGGGGTTTTTAGAGGCTCCCTCCACCATGAATTGGTCCAAACTTGGCTGTTTAGAGGCTCCCTCCACCATTAATTGGTCCAAACTGGGCTGGTTAGAGGCTCCCTCCACCATGAATTGGTCCAAACTGGGTTTTTTAGAGGCTCCCTCCACCATGAATTTGCCCAAACTGGGCTGTTTAGAGGCTCCCTCCACCATGAATTTGCCCAAACTGGGCTGGTTAGAGGCTCCCTCCACCATGAATTGGTCCAAACTGGGGTTTTTAGAGGCTCCCTCCACCATGAATTGGTCCAAACTTGGCTGTTTAGAGGCTCCCTCCACCATGAATTGGTCCAAACTGGGGTGGTTAGAGGCTCCCTCCACCATTAATTGGTCCAAACTGGGCTGGTTAGAGGCTCCCTCCACCATTAATTGGTCCAAACTGGGCTGGTTAGAGGCTCCCTCCACCATGAATTGGTCCAAACTGGGTTTTTTAGAGGCTCCCTCCACCATGAATTTGCCCAAACTGGGCTGTTTAGAGGCTCCCTCCACCATGAATTGGTCCAAACTGGGCTGGTTAGAGGCTCCCTCCACCATGAATTTCCCAAAACTTGGCTGTTTAGAGGCTCCCTCCACCATTAATTGGTCCAAACTGGGCTGGTTAGAAGCTCCCTCCACCATGAATTGGTCCAAACTGGGGTTTTTAGAGGCTCCCTCCACCATGAATTGGTCCAAACTTGGCTGTTTAGAGGCTCCCTCCACCATGAATTGGTCCAAACTGGGGTGGTTAGAGGCTCCCTCCACCATTAATTGGTCCAAACTGGGCTGGTTAGAGGCTCCCTCCACCATTAATTGGTCCAAACTGGGCTGGTTAGAGGCTCCCTCCACCATGAATTTGCCCAAACTGGGCTGTTTAGAGGCTCCCTCCACCATGAATTTGCCCAAACTGGGCTGGTTAGAGGCTCCCTCCACCATGAATTGGTCCAAACTGGGGTTTTTAGAGGCTCCCTCCACCATGAATTGGTCCAAACTTGGTTGTTTAGAGGCTCCCTCCACCATTAATTGGTCCAAACTGGGCTGGTTAGAGGCTCCCTCCACCATGAATTGGTCCAAACTGGGTTTTTTAGAGGCTCCATCCACCATGAATTTGCCCAAACTGGGCTGTTTAGAGGCTCCCTCCACCATGAATTGGTCCAAACTGGGGTGGTTAGAGGCTCCCTCCACCATTAATTGGTCCAAACTGGGCTGGTTAGAGGCTCCCTCCACCATTAATTGGTCCAAACTGGGCTGGTTAGAGGCTCCCTCCACCATGAATTGGTCCAAACTGGGGTTTTTAGAGGCTCCCTCCACCATGAATTGGTCCAAACTTGGCTGTTTAGAGGCTCCCTCCACCATTAATTGGTCCAAACTGGGCTGGTTAGAGGCTCCCTCCACCATGAATTGGTCCAAACTGGGTTTTTTAGAGGCTCCCTCCACCATGAATTTGCCCAAACTGGGCTGTTTAGAGGCTCCCTCCACCATGAATTGGTCCAAACTGGGCTGGTTAGAGGCTCCCTCCACCATTAATTGGTCCAAACTGGGCTGGTTAGAGGCTCCCTCCACCATGAATTGGTCCAAACTGGGGTTTTTAGAGGCTCCCTCCACCATGAATTGGTCCAAACTTGGCTGTTTAGAGGCTCCCTCCACCATTAATTGGTCCAAACTGGGCTGGTTAGAGGCTCCCTCCACCATGAATTGGTCCAAACTGGGTTTTTTAGAGGCTCCCTCCACCATGAATTTGCCCAAACTGGGCTGTTTAGAGGCTCCCTCCACCATGAATTGGTCCAAACTGGGTTTTTTAGAGGCTCCCTCCACCATGAATTGGTCCAAACTGGGCTGGTTAGAGGCTCCCTCCACCATGAATTGGTCCAAACTGGGGTGGTTAGAGGCTCCCTCCACCATTAATTGGTCCAAACTGGGCTGGTTAGAGGCTCCCTCCACCATTAATTGGTCCAAACTGGGCTGGTTAGAGGCTCCCTCCACCATTAATTGGTCCAAACTGGGCTGGTTAGAGGCTCCCTCCACCATGAATTTGCCCAAACTGGGCTGTTTAGAGGCTCCCTCCACCATGAATTTGCCCAAACTGGGCTGGTTAGAGGCTCCCTCCACCATGAATTGGTCCAAACTGGGGTTTTTAGAGGCTCCCTCCACCATGAATTGGTCCAAACTTGGCTGTTTAGAGGCTCCCTCCACCATTAATTGGTCCAAACTGGGCTGGTTAGAGGCTCCCTCCACCATGAATTGGTCCAAACTGGGTTTTTTAGAGGCTCCCTCCACCATGAATTTGCCCAAACTGGGCTGTTTAGAGGCTCCCTCCACCATGAATTGGTCCAAACTGGGGTGGTTAGAGGCTCCCTCCACCATTAATTGGTCCAAACTGGGCTGGTTAGAGGCTCCCTCCACCATTAATTGGTCCAAACTGGGCTGGTTAGAGGCTCCCTCCACCATGAATTTGCCCAAACTGGGCTGGTTAGAGGCTCCCTCCACCATGAATTGGTCCAAACTGGGTTTTTTAGAGGCTCCCTCCACCATGAATTTGCCCAAACTGGGCTGGTTAGAGGCTCCCTCCACCATGAATTGGTCCAAACTGGGGTTTTTAGAGGCTCCCTCCACCATGAATTTGCCCAAACTGGGCTGTTTAGAGGCTCCCTCCACCATGAATTGGTCCAAACTGGGTTTTTTAGAGGCTCCCTCCACCATGAATTGGTCCAAACTGGGCTGGTTAGAGGCTCCCTCCACCATGAATTGGTCCAAACTGGGGTGGTTAGAGGCTCCCTCCACCATTAATTGGTCCAAACTGGGCTGGTTAGAGGCTCCCTCCACCATTAATTGGTCCAAACTGGGCTGGTTAGAGGCTCCCTCCACCATGAATTTGCCCAAACTGGGCTGTTTAGAGGCTCCCTCCACCATGAATTTGCCCAAACTGGGCTGGTTAGAGGCTCCCTCCACCATGAATTGGTCCAAACTGGGGTTTTTAGAGGCTCCCTCCACCATGAATTGGTCCAAACTTGGCTGTTTAGAGGCTCCCTCCACCATTAATTGGTCCAAACTGGGCTGGTTAGAGGCTCCCTCCACCATGAATTGGTCCAAACTGGGTTTTTTAGAGGCTCCCTCCACCATGAATTTGCCCAAACTGGGCTGTTTAGAGGCTCCCTCCACCATGAATTGGTCCAAACTGGGGTGGTTAGAGGCTCCCTCCACCATTAATTGGTCCAAACTGGGCTGGTTAGAGGCTCCCTCCACCATTAATTGGTCCAAACTGGGCTGGTTAGAGGCTCCCTCCACCATGAATTTGCCCAAACTGGGCTGGTTAGAGGCTCCCTCCACCATGAATTGGTCCAAACTGGGTTTTTTAGAGGCTCCCTCCACCATGAATTTGCCCAAACTGGGCTGGTTAGAGGCTCCCTCCACCATGAATTGGTCCAAACTGGGGTTTTTAGAGGCTCCCTCCACCATGAATTTGCCCAAACTCTGCTGGTTAGAGGCTCAATCCACCCTGATTTTCAAAACAAATGTTGGTGCCAACCTCAACTTACTACAAGGGCCAAATTCACTGCTGGTGACAAGCTCTCCTCACTGCAAGTGCCAAATACACATGTTTCAAGGTGTTTTCCTACTGTCAGAGAGGTGGTATTGAGTGTGTAAAGTGTGTAGTTGTTAGGCTGTGATGTTGGGGTAATAGAGGGTCTTTGGTGTGTTAGATGCCCCCAGACATGCTTCCCCTGCTGTCCCAGTGTCATTCCAGAGGTGTTGGCATCATTTCCTGGGGTGTCATAGTGGACTTGGTGACCCTCCAGACACGGATTTGGGTTTCCCCCTTAACGAGTATCTGTTCCCCATAGACTATAATGGGGTTCGAAACCCGTTCGAACACACGAACATTGAGCGGCTGTTCGAATCGAATTTCGAACCTCGAACATTTTAGTGTTCGCTCATCTCTATAAATTAATCCCATGTATATCTATCTGTGCTCCGTCTTCTCCATACACTTCGCTCCAGTATTCGCCTCCTTACTATTTCCTTTCGTCTACATTCACAAGCAGCAGATTTCTATAGATATTTCCGTCACTCTATTATCGCTCTGCATTGTGTTTGCCGCCAAAACAAGCAGATGACTGTGTCTGGGTTTTAGGGTATGAATGTGTAAACCCGTCCACGACCAAATGCTCACTGTAGGCTGGTCACATCTTTTATATGTCCAACAACAATAAAGCTATATGTGAATGAGCGGCTGTACCCCTGCCCATGCCCTGACACATATGTATCTAGATATTATGAGCACTGATTGATGCAACGTTCACATCCGCATTGCTGTGTCCATCAGAGGACCAGAACAATGGACATACCGGCCACTAAAATAACGGATGCCAACAAAATAGTGGGATTTATCTCCACAATGTGGGGCTTTATCTTTAAGGTCCTAATCATGGAAGGGGTCACCGGATCAATTGACAATAATAAACTATTAACCCTTCTATTTCTGAAAGCATTCTTACTTTGCAGCATTTTTTACACACCTGCCTAAAACATTTGCACAGCCCAAGTTCTTAACCTTTTCTTGTAAGTTGTATCCAGGATAAACCAAAAGCCACAAAGTCTGGCCCGGCGCTGAGTCAGTGGAATTAGAGCAATAATCCAATAGTATTGTAAGTGCTTGTCATGACGTATAAAGCTTTAGAATACAAGTTTTTGGTTCCCAGGGAGAAGCGTCCGCTTTGTAGTCTGGTTTACCAATAGACAATCAATAGGTTTCAACAAATCTCACAATATCACATTTATGTATTTCCACCTCTTTCCTGGAGAGGGATCATTTTAGGGATCGAACCGGAGTGTAGGATCGGGATAGATTTCATACACGAGTCCCAATATCCTTAAAGGGAATGTGTGTCCAGAAGACAGCCTGTTATTAAACATGCTTCTTAAGAATTTTCCATATCACAATCTACATTTGTAAAATTAATTGATCCCGCAGTTCTCACTCTGACATGTAAGCCTAATAATAGCCTGCCAATTGCCATTTTTAAAAGAGCGTTATTTAAAGGGAACGTTTCACCAAGTTTTTAATTTATTTGCTAAAACTTATTATGGATAATTTTTTCTACCCTATTTTCTGTAACTGATTATGGGGGCGGCCATCTTGCTTGAGCTTCACCTTTGCTCTTTTAACAGCATTTAGTGATATGCTTTACAGCTTTGTAGACTGGGACGGAGAGGAGATAAGCTGTGACCTCATCTATTGTCATTAGTGGGTGTAATGATGGGTTAGTGGTGTTATCTATAGAGGTGTTATCTTCTATTGTAATCCTGACTTTGAGGTAGATGAGGTGACAACTACAAATAAAACCCCTACAGAATTGGCAATTTTAGTCTATCGTTAGGCTTAGTGGCCAGAGTAAAAATTACAGTATATAGTGGAAAAAAATTTAAAAAATCTTCTATCAATCTTCTTTAAGGTGGAACTTCACTTCTGAGACCTGTATTACGATACGGCGACACGTCTACCATTAGAGAGCGATGTGATGCCCCGGTGACCTTCTGCCTTCCGGCTTGTCTTCTTGCAGGTAATTCCCTTTAAGATGTTGGGGACAAATTAATTACTCACTTGATCTACGCCTGTACAATCCCTTTCTAATCCATGCGGATACATGGGAGAGCGGAGTCTATCACTAATCCCTATCAATCCCCCGCACCGCACAGACTCCTCTTATTACCTCCGATAAATATTTAGGATCTTGCCGGGAGAGATGACATTAACCATCGCCTGGAAAGGTCTCCCCGAGTGGGCCGGGGCCACCAGACATGGGGACGTATTCCTGACCACTCAGATGAATAGACCAGGCCAAACTATTCTGGCGCCCCCTGACAGATATATTTCACATTTTTGGAAAACTTCACCAAAAAGGACATTGAAACTGCACGGAATTTACAGGATGTAGCTTTAACTGTTACATGTGAATACATCCTAAGGACCACACTAGACTATATGTCCTCCCAGTACATATAACAAAATCATCATTTACATCATCATACTGACCCCTATATAGTGTTCGGCTCCCCAGTGGCCCAACACACTGTATACAGCTCCCCAGCAGTCCCCAGGCACCTAATAATGATCCCCATGGCTCCTAGACAAAAAATAATGATCCCCAATAGTCCTCATACAAGAAAGAATTCTCCCATAATAAGTAATAATGCTCCACTGTGGCCAGGGCCGGCTACAGGTTTTTATGGGCCCTTGGACGACAGAGCCTCAGTGGGCCCCCTTGTAAAGGAGGTGGGGGAGTTGAGACACTGAAAGAGGGGCAAAATGTGTGGCGCACTCATGCGCGCCGCTGCAAATTTGGCTCACCCACTTTTATGTTGACTCCGCCCATTCTCATTCATTTATCATGTGCTTCCACACAGTATAATCCTCCTACAGTCACCTGTAAATTATGTGCCCCCCTCCATCTCTCCCCCAGTTTCATATACACCCTTCATCTGCCCCCAGTTTCATGTCCCCCCTCCATCTCTGTCCCCAGTTTCATCATGTTCTCCCCCTTCATCTGCCCACAGTTTCATGTCCCCCGTCTCTGCCCCAGTGTCATGTTGTTCCACCCCCCCATCTGCCCCAGTGTCATGCCGTTCCCCCCCTCCCCTTCATTTGCCCCCCCCCCCAGTTTCATGGGCCCCCTTCATTATGTTCCACCTTAATATTTAATACAAAACAAACACTTACACTCACATTCCATCGCTCCCCCGCCGCTCTCTCCGCTCTCTCCCTCCATTCACATAGTTGTAGGCGCGATGACATCATCACATCGCGCCTACACACGCAAGCCGGGCCGCAGCGTTAAAGCAGGAGCTGAGCTGTGACAGTTCCTTCTTTAATCGGCTATGTATTCAGCTCATCGGCGTCCGTCGGACGCCGATGAGCTGAAATCGGGACAGGCAAGTGCCGGGGGGCCCCCAGAGACTCTGAGGGCCCCGGCACTTGCCCGACTATGCCGTGCGCTGACGCCGGCCCTGCCTGTGGCCCCCAAGTATCTATCTATCTATCTATCTATCTATCTTACTTAGCATGGATGGACTATAACGCCAGACGACCAGTGCGAGCGCCATCACTGTCTAAGGCTACATCTGTGCCAAAGTCTCTATTCCATTCTTATCCTCCAATGGACCAGAACAACGGAGAGGCATCGCTGGTGTGAACCTAGAGTCAGGGAAACGGAGAAGCAAGACCTAGGTGGACAGAAGAGCGAGTATGAGACAATGAGCAGGAAAAACATTGCAAGCTCAGATTTATTCCGGAATTCTGTTACACCAGAATTTGGTGCATGCGACTTGCAGAAGACGTCCTATCAGGTGTGACCAGCTCTTGACACCCCCTGGGTCCCCGGTACCCGGAGGTGGGCGATACCTGCTTGTATCAAGACACATTGATGGCCCAAGGAGACGCAACGCACCGCTAGATGTTTAGGTGGCTTGTAATGAAGTGTCCGCTTAGTGAGTATATGGAGAGACTACAGGACTCTACCTCCTGCTCATGCTGGGGGAAATGTAGCAGAAAACCTGAATATGGACAATTTTTTCAGATCTGAGACACGGACGGGGTCAAGAGTGTGAACATGCATTATAGATTTCTTCTAAATTAATTCTGTATGTCGAGCAATATCAGACAGAAAGATTAAAAAAAACGGGAAAGAAAAACTATGTTTTTATTTATGACCTTGAGATAAGAAACCTCAAGAGACAAAATAAACCCAAGATAGAAAACACCAGTAGGACCCTGAATGTGCAAAGTCCTCGAGAACCTGGCAACAATTTAGGTGCAACCCCCGACCGGCATCTAGAGCAAAACCAAGGCCGAATATTGGGTTCTTATATTCAATGTTGTTCTCAGGTCCCCACCGTAGGATATAAGACCCTAAGACATGGACACAAAAGGCAAGTGATTCAGTCCCTTCTAAGATATCTTGGCGCAACGCGATAAATTCTGCCCCTTGTATTCATCTCCATAGGAGGCAGAGACTTTTTCCTCCACTAGCGCCCTCCTTGGTCTTTGGTGGAAGGAGGGAATGGGAGTAAGACATCTATTACTAGACCGAGCATGGCAGGTCCTTCTGCAAATCCACCTTGCAGACCTGGACGATGGTCCATCTTGACAACTTCAATTTTGGGAATCTTTAAAAGAGCAGGTGACTCAACCAGCCTTATACAGACCAAAGGATCGCACAAATATCAATGAGACTCGCGACCCCCAAGAAGCGACCCACAATTTGGCAAGATAATGGGTGACACCCGTCTTTAAAGGGGTCCTATCATTAAAACTCAATTTTTTGTCCCTATCACGTAGGAATAGCCTTAAGAAAGGCTATTCTTCTCCTATCTTTAGATGTCTTCTCCGCGCTGCTGTTCCGTCGAAATCCCAGTTTTCGTCGGTATGCAGATGAGTTCTCTCGCAGCACTGGGGGCGGTCCTCAGCGCTCAAACAGCACTGGGGGCATCTCCAATGCTGTGAGAGAACTCCATCTTCTTCAGGACCACCTTTCTGCGCGTCTTTTTCTGCCAGTGGCTTCAAACTTCTAGGCCTCGGCCAGCCGACTGCGCATGCCCACGGGCCATAAGAAAATGGCTGCTTACAATACTGTGTAAGCAGCCATATTCTTGTGGCTGGCGGGCATGCGCAGTTGGCTTTGCCCTAGGCCTGAGGCCTAGAAGATTAAAGCCACCGCCAGAAGAAGACACGAAGAGAGCCCGTTCCTGAAGAAGATGGAGGTGGCGCTGGAGAGTTCTATCGCAGCAATGGGGACACCCCCAATGCTGTTTGAGCGCTGGGGACCGCCCCCAGTGCTGCGAGAGAACTCATTTACATACCGATGAAAACTGGGATTTCTACGGAATGGTGGTGTGGAGAAGACAACGAAAGGTAGGAGAAGAATAAACTTTCTTAAGGCTATTCCTACGTGTTAGGGACAATAAATTGAGTCTTAATGATAGGAGCAAAATCAAGCCAAGACTAGTTCCCCTCTCTAAGGGCCCCATAGCAGCCACATGGTTCACCCCTATAATCCTACTGTAGTGATCCAGAGTAAGGAAGGCCCCTATTAGGGGGAAGAAATTCCTTCTCGAATCTCAATAACCCATGTCGACTGATCTGGAATCCATATTTCGCAGTATTCTGTCTCGGCCCCTCTTGAACCGTTTCCTGTGTCCGTTCCCCGTTCTCGCTGCTCTTATAGTAAAGAATCTATTTGAGGATTTGTAAGGATCTGTAACACCGCAGGAGGAGCTCAGGTCCTTACAACCCCTTGCACCATGTAATACCTCTCCTCCATACAGTCGCTATCGTCCTTCCTCTTGGTCTGTTGATGGAACGTCTTAAGATCATCGCCTTGTTTGCTCACATAACACACCGTCGCTTTTGTCCACACGCATTAAGACGCCGCACTCTCCAGACGCCGCGCGCCGCACTTGGCGAGGACCTTGTTTACTTTACATTTTATATCACCCAGCTAAGGAGACAAAGAGGAAAATTGATGAAGACAAAAAGAGTCACGCGTTGTAAAATTCATTATTCTATCAAGTTCTGGCACTGCTAAGGCTGATCAATGCTGGAGCTCGCAGATCCTTTACCCTGACTGATGTCTGTGACAACCACCGATCAAATATTAGATCAGATCGTATTTATATAGACGGTCAAAGCCGGAGAAACGACACGGCAGAACATGCAGCGGAATATATAATATTAATATTGGCTAGAAGCAGCCATGACAGCCATCAGTCACTGACATAAGCAGGACGTATAATATAGGGAGACTTGGAGCCTTCATTTATATTCCGCCTATATGATATATTTCTATC
This sequence comes from Leptodactylus fuscus, assembly GCF_031893055.1. NCBI lineage: Eukaryota > Metazoa > Chordata > Amphibia > Anura > Leptodactylidae > Leptodactylus > Leptodactylus fuscus. The sequence goes on from NC_134273.1 coordinate 79,524,283, forward strand.
TGCGGCATCCACAGAACATTCCCTCTAATTCTGCCGGTATCTGACATGAGTTGGACCACAGACTTCTCTCCTGTGCTCTCTGTCGCCCCCCTGATGTGACCCTAGACCAAGGGTAGGGAACGTACGGCTCTCCAGCTGTTGCAAAACTACAACTCCCAGCATGCATACTTGCTCTGCTGTTCTTGGAACTCCTATGGAAGTGAATGGAGCATGCTGGGAGTTGTAGTATCACAGCAGCTGGAGAGCCGAAGGTTCCCTACCCCTGGCCTAGACTGTACTCTGTTGGCTCTGAAACGCTGTCACGTTTCAAGTTTATTTAATCTAACATTAGGGTCAGACTGGCATTTGGGTTTCCATATACGGACTCAAAAGATGGAAACCCTGTTCACTTACAACGCGGTTACACGTGGAAACCCACAGACCCCATAGACTATAATATTATCTGCTGATCTTATACTGAAACCAGCGGATGAAAAAGTTGTCCTTTCAGGTCTGATTTTAGGCAGATACAGCAGCAGGAACTACAACCCTAGTGTGAATCAAGACTTAGGCTACATGCACATAACCAGGTGGTAAAACAACATAGACGGCACATAGATGACACCTATATAGATATAGATAGATAGATAGATAGATAGATAGATAGATAGATAGATAGATAGATAGGAGATAGATAGATAGATTATAGATAGATAGATAGATAGATAGATAGATAGATATTAAGATATGAGATAGATGGATGGATAGATAGATAGATAGATAGATAGATAGATAGATAGATAGATGATGGGTAGAGAGATAGATAGGAGATTGTTGGATATGAGAGATAGATAGATAGATATTAGATAGATAGATAGATAGATAGATAGATAGATAGATAGATAATGGATAGATAGATAGATAGATAGATAGATAGATAGATAGATAGATAGATCGATCAGCGGCTTAGATACGGCAGCTGACAGGTCATAGGTCTCTAGGAGCTTCCATTGTTCCGTTCTGTCTTGGCCGCGGCTTGGCTACCCTTCTTCCTATGATGTCATGCTCCATCTCCATAATCTGAGGTCTCACCCGTAGGAGCCGTATCACAGAACCATGAAATGCCTCAGATATTTGTAT